>NW_026695009.1:0-12437 GCF_021218885.2 Marmota monax
AATATATTTTTTGACTGATTTATATCATCTTCTGAGAAGTGTCTGTTCAAATCTGTGGCCCATTTATTAATAGGGTTATTTGTTTTCTGTTGCTTGGCTTTTTGAGTTATTTATATACCCTAGAGATTAGTGCTCTATCTGATGTGTGAGGGGTAAAGATTTGCCCCCAAGATGTAGGCTCTCTATTCACCTCA
Organism: Marmota monax; assembly: GCF_021218885.2. Taxonomy (NCBI): domain Eukaryota; kingdom Metazoa; phylum Chordata; class Mammalia; order Rodentia; family Sciuridae; genus Marmota; species Marmota monax. The sequence continues at coordinate 195 of NW_026695009.1, forward strand.
CAGATTATTTATTTTGCTGAGAAGAAACTTTTTAGTTCGAGTCTATCCTATTTATTGATTCTTGTTTTTAATTCTTGTGCCACAAGAGTCTTATTAAGAAGTTGGGGCCTAATCCCACATGATGGAGATTAGGGACTATTTTTCCTTCTATTAAACACAGGGTCTCTGGTTTTATTTCTAAGACCTTGATCCATTTTGAGTTGAGTTTTGTGCATGGTTAGAGATAGCGGTTTAATTTTACTTTGTTGCATATGGATTTCCAGTTTACCTAGCCTCATTTGTTGAAGAGGCTATCTTTTCTCCAATGCATGTTTTTGGCAACTTTGTTTAATCTAAGATAATTGTAATTCTGTGGGTTAGTCTCTGTGTCCTCTATTCTGTACCATTGGTCTACTGGCCTGTTTTGGTGCCGATACCATACTATTTTTGTTACTATTGCTCTGTAATTTAGTTTAAGTTCTGGTATAGTGATGCTACCCGCTTCACTCCTCCTGTTAAAAATTGCTTTAGGTATTCGGGGTCTCTTATTTTTTTTTAGATAAATTTTATGATTACTTTTTCTATTTCTATGAGGAATGTCATTGAGATTTTGATCGGGAATGCTTTAAATCTATATATTGCTTTTGGAAGTATGGTCGTTTTTATAATATTAATTCTGCCTATCCAAGAGCAAGATAGATCTTTTTATCTTCTAAGGTCTTCTTTGACTTCTATCTTTAGGGTTTTATAATTTTCATTATATAGATCTTTCACCTTTTTCATTAAGTTGATTCTCATATATTTTATTTTATTTTATTGAAGCTATTGTAAATGGGATAGTTTTCCTTATTTCCCTTTCTAAGTATTTATTACTGACATACAGAACTGCCTTTGGTTTATGGGTGTTGATTTTATATTCTGCTACTTTGCTGAATTCATTTACTAGTTCTAGAATTTTTCTGGTGAAACTTTTAGGGGCTTCTATGTATAGAATCATATCAGCAAATAGTGCCAATTTGATTTCTTCTTTGCCTATGTGTATTCCTATAATTTCTTTCATCTGTCTGTTTGCTCTGGCCAGTGTTTCAAGAACTACATTAAATAGAAGTGGTGAAAGAGGGCATTCTTGTCTTGTTCCAGTTCTTAGAGTGAATGCCTTCAATTTTTCTCCATTTAGAATGATGTGGGTCTGGGGCTTAGCATAGATAGCCTTTGATGATGCTGAGATATGTTCCTATTTTCTCTATTTTTTTCTAGTGTTTTGAACACAAAGAAGTGCTGTATTTTATCAAATGCCTTTTCTGCATCTATTGAGATGATCATATAATTCTTATCTTTAAGTCTATTAATTTGATAAATTACATTTATTGATTTCCCTAAGTTGAACCAACCTTGCCTCCCTTGGATGAATCCCATTTGATAGTGGTACACAATCTTTTTGATATTTTTTTTTTCGTATCTGATTTTCCAGAATTTTATTGAGAATTTTTGGATCTATGTTTATTAGAGATATTGGTCTGAATTTTTTTTTAAGTGTATTTGCCTGGTTTTGGAATCAGGGTGATATTGGTCTCATAGAATGAGTTTGGAAGTGCTGCCTCTTTTTCTATTTCCTGAAATAAATTCAAGAGTATTAGTATTAGTTCTTCTTTAAAGGCCTTGTAGAACTTGGATGGGTATCCATTTGGTCCAGGGCTTTTCTTGGTTGGTAGAGTTTTGATGGCATCTGCTATTTCATCACTTGAAATTGATCTGTTTAAATTGTGTACATCATCCTGATTCAGTCTGGGCAAATTATATGACTCTAGAAATTTGTTGATGCTTTTGATATTCTATATTTTATTGGAGTACAAGTTTTCAAAATAATTTCTAATTATCTTCTGTATTTCTGTAGTTTCTGTTGTAATATTTCTTTTTTTCATCACATCACATATGTTAGTGATTTGAGTATTCTCTCTCCTTCTCTTCATTAGTGTGGCTAAAGTTCTGTCAATTTTATTTATTTTTTCAAAGAACCAACTTTTTGTTCTGTCAATTTTTTTAAATTATTTCTTTTGTTTCAATTTCATTGATTTTAGCTCTGATTTTAATTATTTCCTGCCTTCTGTTACTTTTGGTGTTGATGTTCTTCTTTTTCTAGGGCTTTGAGATGTAATGTTAAATAATTTATTTGTTGACTTTTTCTTATTTTAATGAATAAACTCCATGCAATGAACTTTCCTCCTAGAACTGCTTTCATATTGTCACAGAGATTTCAATATGTTGTATTTGTGTTCTCATTTACCTCTAATTTTTTTTTAATCTCCTTGATGTCTTGTTCAACCTATTGTTTATATAGTACTATATTATTTAGTCTCCAGGTATTAAAATAGATTTTATTTTTTATTTTATTATTGATCTCTAATTTCATTCCATTATGATCTGATAGGATGCAGGGTAGTATCTCTACTTTTTTTTTATATTTGCTAAGCGTTGCTTTGTGGCATAGTATATGGTCTATTTTAGAGAAGGAACCATGTGCTGATGAGAAGAAAGTATATCCTCTCACTGAAGGATGAAATATTCTATATATGTCAGTTAAATCTAAGTTATTGATTATATTATTGAGTTTTATAGCATTTTTCTTCAGCTAATGTTTGAAGATCTGTCTAGTGATGAAAGAGGTATGTTAAAGTCACCCAATATTATTGTTTTGTGGTCTACTTGACTCTGAACTTGAGAAGAGTTTGTTTGATTAATGTAGATGATCCATTGTTTGGGGCATATGTATTTATAATTGCTTTGTTGGTGTATAGTTCCCTTGAGCAGTACATATTGTCCTTCTTTATACTTATTGATGGACTTTTATTTGAAGTCTACTTTATTTGATATGAGGATGGAAAAACCTGCTTGCTTTTTCAGTCCATGTGAGTGGTATGATTTTTCCCAACTCTTCACCTTAAGTCTGTTAATATCTTTTTCTATGAGATGAGTCTCTTGGAGGCACCATATTTTTGTATCTTTCTTTCTTTTGATAGAATCTGCTAGTCTGTGTCTTTTGATTGGTGAGTTTAGGCCATTAACATTCAGGGTTATTTCTGAGACATGATTTCTGTTTCCAGACATTTTTGTTTATTTTTGTTATTTAACCTGACTTGGTTTCTCCTCTGATTAGATTTTACATTAGTGTAATCCCTTCATCTGCTGAATTTTATCATTGTTTTTTACTTCCTCTTCTTGAAATATTTTGCTGAGGATGTTTTGTAGTTTAGGCTTTCTAGCTGTAAATGAATTTTTTCCTGTATTTGCTCTTTTAGGTCATTCGTCAATTCATAGATCATTTAAATTATGAACCTCTGAACTCCTACTCTGACATTTCATCAACTTCACTGTTTATGGGTTCTGTGATTATAGTGTCCTGGTTTATTTGGGACATTTTCATCCCTTGTTTTTTTCATGTTGTCTATGTGTCTTTTTTTCTTGCAATGTGGATCTGAAATATTACAGTTTGTTCTCTATATTCTTGTAGTACCTGTGCAGATTGTCTTATCTCACCTTGATAATGGGCTTCTAGACCCTGCTGGTGTTTCTCAATAAATGTTACTGCGTCCTGGATCTGGATCCTGCACAAGTTAGTGTGAGTGGATCTGGGTCACTGGGCTTGACCTCCCTCAGTAGCCTGTTGGCTAGAAGGGCCAGTCCTGTGCCAGAAGCTAGGTTCTGGCAGGTGTCTGCTTCACTGGGGGGAGGGTGGACGGGGTCTACTGAGAGCCTGGGTCTCGAGCAGGCTGGTGTGGGTGATCTGGGCTGGATCTTGGCTTCTGCAGTAGTCTCCTGGTCGGAAGGGGTGGTCCTGCGCCACAGGCTAGGCTCTGGAGGGTGTCTGTCCCACTGGGGGAGGGGTGGACAGGGCCTGCGAGGCCAGTGTTTTTTCTTCTTGAAAGTTGTTTTGTTTTTGGAGAACCAAGATGGAAGCATGTGATTTTTGATTGATTTTTGAGTCTCAAAAGTGGTACTTATTTATTGTGTTATGTTGTTATAAGCAAAAAATAAATAAAAACAAAGAGGTCTGTCTGGCAATGGAATGGAGAAGTTCCAGGGTACTTTGGAGAAGCCTACTGGATGAGCAATATCTGCAAACAGGTGAGAGTTATTGATGAAAAATTGAGGAAAATGCCCAACCCTTTCCACACCTATAAGGAAAGAATAGTAAGCTGTGAAGGTGCACAAATAAACAGTCTGTGCACTATCAATGGCTAAAGTAGTTAAAGAAAAATTTAAGAATATAGAAGGCTGGGAGATATCTTGATGTTTCTCAGGATCTGTTCACATTGTTTAACCAACACTTTGACATCACCCTAGGTTTTGGGATGTTGTTGTTTCTTTGCCATGGATGATGCTTTCTCATCTTGAGAGTCATTTGTTGCATCAGGAGAATCAGCCATCAAGTGTTGCACAAGTCTTGCTGGGATCCAGACTGTTTGGCCTCCATTTTCTGAGAAGACACAAGCAAAACCTTTCCCTAGATTAATAAAGGGATGATGGTTGCCATTGTTGTTTCTGATGATCTTTTCAGACAACTTGTGGTTACTGTGAGAGGCTTTTTAATGGCTCCCAATTTTTCTGTTATGAGGTATAGTTAGCATCATCAAATTTAAAAAATATATATATAAGGTAAATAAACCCATACTGGTTAACATATGAGGTATTGCTTCAGTTAGCAAGGGATTTCTCCTTTAAGTTTTGTGATTTGAGCCATAAGATTTTGATAGGCTCTCTCAACAATGGCTTGTCTTTGGGGGTTATAAAAATTACAGGAGAATGCTTAATGTTCCCTGTGCACAGAATACAGCAAACCTTTTGGAAGTATAAACTGAAGTATTGTCTGTTTTTACATTGTGTAGGATACATTTTGTCACAATGCATTGAAGCATATGTTGAATGACATTAGTTTTTTCCCAACTATAGGAGGAACTGTAAGTAGTCCAGAAAATTTGCCAATTGTGACATGCAAATAGTTTATTTTACCAAACAAGGTTATGTGTGTAACATTTATCTGCCATAAAGATAATGCCTTTAAACCCCATGGATTGACTCCTCGAGGTTGTAAGGGCCCTAAAGGAAAGAAAAAAAGGCACAACTTTTACAAGTTCTCACTGTTTCATTTGTTAGATACCGAGTGTAGGAAACAACTGTTTTAAGGATGTGGGCTGATTGATGGAATTGAGCATGTAACTCTTTTGCAGATTCCCAATCAGTGACAAATGTACTTCACATGGCTTGATCTGTTAAATTATCAAACTTTGAGAGAAGGCAAGAAAAAACTGTGTGTTATGAATCCAGCCTAATTCCATTTTAAGATTAGGGGCCATCTGTCACAAAGTCAGAAAAGTTCATTTCTGTTTTAATGTAAAATACTAAGATTTCTATTTGTCCTGACCACACTTTGATATTTTAAACTTGCTTGGAACTCCTGCCTGGTCTTTGAAATTACTTCTGCCTTGCTCTCCCTGACCAGATAACAACATTCTCTAAAAATCTCAGCTGATCCTCATTAAGTCTGATATTGGAATCTGAGTTTACTCAGATATTAAGACATGTAGATCATTAACCTGCTGCCTTTGTATTATGCTTGCCAGGACCCTGTCAGCTATAAGTTCCCAAGATATCTACGTTTTAACTTTTTATGTTATAAACACTTCCCTGCTCTTAGACCAGACACTGTCCTCTGGCCCTACTCTTATGTGAGGCAGTCACTGATCAGCTCTCTTGTGTATATAATATAAGCTTGCTTTAATTTGGTTTAAAATTAGAGTCAGTGGTCCTTTCTTTGCATCCTGGGTTTAACATATGAGCTCTGATATGAGTGATGAACAGTGAGTTAGTACATTTTTCAAGAACTCTTTGAACAGAATGAAGGCATATATCCAAAGCTGATTTTTCTTTGGCTTAAAATAAAGACAACCTGGCTATAAGTTGGGCACAATAGACACTATCAGTAAGGATACATATAGCTTGTGAGTTAGCTTTAATGGCCCAAGTGATTGCCTATAATTCTAATAATTGAGGTGAGGCCAGTAGTTCAGGTTTTGTATTCATCCCTGGTAAGATTATAAATAAGAATTAATAGGCCACCAGAATAACTAGCATCAGTAAAGATGAAGTCAGCTTCAGGGATTTATCACAAATTATCTTTAAAAAAATAAACTGTTTTACCAAGTAAAGCTTGGATAGATTTGCAATGAGGTAAATGATTATCCAATTTTCCTGGAAAATTAATAATTTAATCCTGAAACAGGATTTTTTTTTTCAAGTGGAGGTTTACTTCCTGTTTGGTTAATGGCAAGACAAGTTTATCAGGTTCTATCCCAAATAATTGAAGAGTCCTTGTATGTAGTTGTAATACCATTAGACAAAACACATTTAATTTGGAGGTAATTTTGGTAGAAAAACCAGTAGAAAGATGCTCCCATTCTAAAGGGCTACTTCATTCCTCAAAAAAGACCAGAGAGTAGGTGAGGTGTCTAGAACTATAGTAATAATGTTTTTGTTACGATCCCATTGGCTAAGATGCAAATTAGAAAGCTGATTATTAACCTTTTATAAGGCTTTTTAAGCTTCAGGAGTTAATCTTCTTAAAGACAAAGGGGATGAATCACATTCCAAACATTTGAACAGGGGAGTTAGAGCACTTAAAGAACCTGAAGAAATGGCCTAAGCCAATTTCTGTCTCCTAAAACCTTTTGTAACTCATTTAAAGTAATGGGAGATTTTATGTAAATGTTTGGAGCCTGTACTGAGTCTCTGCAGGAGTTAAAATGACTCACACAAAGTGAAAATGTGTTCACTTCTGAACATTTTCTGGAGCTATATTTAAGGCAATTTCTTTAATTGCTAATTGAACTTGTTGGAAGGTAGAATCTAGGTCTTGTGCAGAGGGATACTCTAAAAGAATGTCACCCATATAATGAATAATCATGAGGTCTGGTACCTTTAAGAAAGGCTCCAAGGCCTCGAATACATAATATTGACAAAAATAGAACTTTTTTTCATGTCTTATGTTAAGCCTAACATTGCCATTTCTGACATGGGACAGCTTGATTTAGTATATGCAGGAGGAGTTGACTCCTCTAGAAAGCACTGTTGCAACATCTGTGACAAAGAAGGATATGAAGACGTATAGCTAAAGAGAAGACTCCTTGCTCTCTCTACATTCTTGCTCCTGTTCTTTCCCCATTTCTGATTAAATCTCAACATCTCGCATCAGATACCCCTTTTCTTCTACATCTATGTTACCCTTCTCTTGCTCACCCCCTGGAACCAGCCTATCTATTGTTCTTGTTTGGTTACCACATTTTCCTTCTGATCTTCTCTTGCCGTAGCTGTCTTTCCCAAACAACAGTGAGCCACTGCTGCGATCTCTTCTCCAACTAGGAGTGAGCCAATAACAGCTAACAAAATGACATAAAAGGAATTTGAGGCTTGTTTATGTGTTTGCAACTCCTGCCAAAGAGCATTGTGCAGAAACAGCCGGTTAGCAGAAGTCAGTATGGAATGTTCCTTCAACAGGAAACCATAAATTTGTAGCTACAAACTCTTGCCTAAAGGTCTCTAATTCCTCATGGTTTACTTTTACACCCTGGGCTTTTAAAAGCTGTTGTGCAATTAGTAGATAAACACATTTATGTGAACCAGGTAAATTACCCATTGCCCTGACCCTTACCTGTTTTGAGCTTTGAGTTTCTTTATGGCCAGAGAGTCCCTCAAGCAAAGTCACCTGATTATGCAATGTTTGAGCACATGAAAGCTGAGGGGCTTTCCCTTCAAACGTCTACTGTGGAAGCTTGAGGGCATGGAAAAAACCCTCAAGAAACAGCATCGGCTTTATTGTACAGCAAAGAGAAATTTATAGTGGGTATGTGCCAATTTAAATGTAATAGTCATGATAGGCCAGAGGTGGTACACAACATACCATCTTATGGGAGTTCAGACCCTAAGAGTCTAGAAAATGACATGTCGGCTGACCTTGCACCAACAGGGGAATAACTCTTTGTCAAAAGAGCAAGGAAATTTCACTTGCCAGTGTTCAGACAGCATTTTATCCCAAAACATAAGATCCTATGTTAACACTTCCCTGCTGCACAACGAGCAAGATAAGCATTCCTCCATGTAGGTTCAAGGTAAGGCCTTGCAACAAAAACTGAAACAAACAAAAAAAATCTGTAAAGACTTACTTGGAACTAAGGCCTGTTTATCTGAACCTCTTCTCTACTCTCTTGAGTACCTGGGATTGTTTCTTGTAACAAAATTATTAATACATGTTTATTGGTCATAGCACACACCACCTTCAAATAGTTAAAAGAAAAAGCTGACTTGTAAAGGGGGAAAAGTACACTAATAAAAAAAAAAAAAACTATACTAACCTCTTATTTTGACCATCATTATTCTGCATAGTTTTAGTGCAAGGGCCTTTATTATATGCTGGAATATTTGCTCTTGACCCCTCTTGGCCTTCCACCTCCCTGGAACACCTTTTAAATGAATGCTTGATTTTCAGGCTTAACTCTTTAAATTCCCAAAATCTCAATTCTATGATTATTTCAACGAAATTGATGCAACTGCATTAAAATAGGTTGAAACTCATCATCCAGAGCTTATATATTAATTTTAATGTACTTAGAGTCTTATAATCATTACATATCACATAATTATATGTTATATACTGTATTTAGATTTTTATAGGTGTTCCATATCTGGGACGTTGGGACACTGTTTCTCTCCCTTCTTTGTTCTGAATAAACTTGTAGAACTGCTATAACATTTACATGACTTGTGTGCATGTTTGTGTGCAAGTGGGTTGGTGTCTGTTGGCGCCCTCTGCTGGCCTAGGGCCAACATCCATCGTTAAAGCACTGTGCAGGCATTGAGCACATCCAGCACTGGCTCTTTCCCAGCTTGGCTGGTACATGTTCCAGTAGTTCTCCCACCAAAGCCATAAAGGCTAGTAAATGATTTTGAATTCCATCAACACTCTGATAGCACACAGCCTGTCTCCATCGCCTTCTATTTTGCAAGAAGCGGTTCTCCAGATTCCAAAAAGAGGAAAGTGACCCTCTTGTAGGTTCTGTGCCAGTCCACCAACCAAACATCCTTCTGTACCTTTAAAGTGGGGCGAGGATCCAGGAGGTGTGGAATAGTGGAAGAGATAGGTGGCTCAGCCAACCACAACGGGACAGTCCTGGAAAGGGTGGTCGCCAGAAGTGAGTATGGAATATTCCTGCATGTAATTGGACATTTCCCTGGCTGTGCTTCTGAGGAGTCAATCATTTTGAAAAAACAATTTTAACTTTGTCAACGACATTACTCCTGAATTTCTGTGTCATTTTTAAATGGAAGTTAGAAAGTCAAATTTAAGGAACAGGGCTGGGCTTTGTCTCAGTGGTGAGCACTCACCTGGAACATTTGAGGTGCTGCGTTCCATCCACAGTACTGCATAAAAATAGTTAAAATTTTTTAAAAATTAAGGCACAGCTAATGACTTTCTGTGACACAATATAAATTTTATCCCGATTGCCCAATTGCCTTGGGAAACAGATGTTTTGACTTCATGAATTTTTTCACTCACAGCTAAGTACAAGATCAAGATTTTTTCTTTGCTTATCCTCATGGTTTACAGTAGCACTGGGAAAGCACAGTATATGCCAATCAAGAAAGATTGAATAAATTAATGAAAATATGGTAGTTTGGTTGGTTACAAATATGGCACTAATTTTTCACAAACTTCGTATGTTTTTGTGCTTTGACTTGACACATTCTGTCATCAAGATAATATCTTATGTACCCTCGATTTTGGACTGACCTTGATATGGGTCTTCTTGGTTAAGAGAGTAAGATTACTCCATTATTTAAGTACCCCAATTTTTCCTCTAACTTTCGAAGCCTTCATAGCAACATGAGGAAAGCCCTGATGGAGGGTGAGAAAATATTTAGTTTCCAAGCCTGATTCTCAGACCCCTTTAGAAAATCTGTAAGCTACCTAATGCCCTTCAATAAAGGTTTAATTTCTGTAAAAAAGTCTTCTGACAGATACATGAAGTACAAATTTTGCATCTTATTTGAAGATATTTTAAGACCATCAGTGGACCATGCATAATTTGGTTCTTTTAGAATACATAGGTACTAACATATTATAGTGACAGATGAAGATGTCAAAATTTAATGAATATTGGAGTCATATGGCTTCTTAGACTGAAGAATCAACTTTGAGCAGAATGAGCAGTCTGTTTGGCTACTCCCTACCTGCCCATTAAGAATTAGGTAGTGTATTTCCTGTACTGAATATAGGCAGGACCACGACCAATTGCATAGGTGGTAAAGATGCTTTGTGACTTCCAGGAATAAATCAGACAATGGACACACCTCTGCCTTATGTCCTGAGATGCCCCAAGCCACCATGAAAGAAGTCTGGCTACCCAAAGGCCACATGCTGCCAGGTAGCTGAGACCATATTGATGAGCCATATTAGGTGATCCCAATGACAGACCCAGCTGAGGAATGAGCTGCGAGACACAGTCTGATTTTTTTTTTTTTTTTTTTACAAAAATTGACACTTGCATTGTTTGGTTTTCCCTTGACTTTCTTGCCATGATTTGATTACTGGAGGAAAGCTAACTCTTGCCTGGCCTTGCCTTACCTGGCCTTGCCTTGCCTCTTTGTGGCATGGCTGCTGAGAAGATAAGCCTTGCTTGGCCTTGTCTAACATGACCTTGACTTGTCCTTCCAGCCTTATCATAGCTTGTGCATCAGGGGAAGCCAAAGTGGGGAAAAAAAGCCAGATTTGCCTTGCAGCCAAAGCAGAAAAAAATCCAAACTTTCCTTGCCTTATTATTTTTTTTTCTTTCTTTGATGTCCCTTGCTGTGATTGAGCTATCTAAGAAAAGCCAACCCTTCCCTGGTCTGGCCTGGCATTTTTACAGCTTGGTTATGAGGGAAGCCAGGCTTTGCCTGGCCTCACCTTGCCTTCTGTATCACGAAAGATTGCCATGGCTTGGCTATTGAGGGGCAAACAAGCCTTGCTTTGCTATGTTTTTCTTGGCATTGCCTTGGCATAGCTGTCATTGGGAAGCTATTTTTGTCTCATTGTTCCTGTCCTTGCCCTTAGCTTTGCTATGAAGAGGAAGCCAAGCCTGTTGATTAGATATGAATTCTCTGAGAGGGAGCTGCATTTATATCTCTAGAATTTATTTTTCTTGTTTTATAGATTCTCTTCACAGATGTTCTAATTAGATTTTTTTCCACTTCCATTCATTTGTACAACTTTTATGCCATTGAATTTTTGATATTCATGTTTTTCCAAATATATAAAACACTTGAGACTTTCATGTTAGAATCCTGTAGTCCAGAACATATTTAAACACCTTAGAATATAATGATCTGGTCCTTAAATTTAGCTAGAACTCAGCTATTAACTTATACTGTCTGCTTGTCCATCTCATGGTAGCTTATAGTCCCCTTTCTGATATAATTCATCCATTCATATTTGTCATCAAATTTTTGTGTGAAATTTAAAAAATAGTCCTTCTTGATTCTCAAGTGAATTGCTATTAATCATCTACCATGTTCTCTTGTGATTTTGATGAATTTATTCATTGAACTCAGTGGCACTCTTCCATCAAGCTCCATCCTCATCTTTTTTATATTCTAATCTGACACAGAGTCTCATTGTTGCATAGGGCCTTGCTAAATTGCTGAAACTGGCCGTGAATTTGTGTCCTTTCTGATTCTTCCTTCCAAGTAAAATCACTGGGACAAATGTATATGTCAATTCTTCTTTTGGTTTGTTAAAATATCTTTACTGGACTGTCATTATTATTCTTTCTCATTACTAATATGAAAGTTTCACTTGCCTTCTTTTTTCCTTTATTTAAGGTTGGGAAGCTGAGCACAGTAGCTCATGTCTGTAATCCCAGCCTGGTAGAGGTGGAAGGAAGCAGAGCATCCTAAGTTGGAAGCCAGCCTGGGCACTTAGTGTCTCAAAATTAAAACTGGTCATTTAAAAAGGACAGTGTGTACAGCTCAGTGGTGGAGTACCCATGGGTTCCATCCTCAATATTGGGGGTCAGAAAGATTGAGAACCACAAATTTAATGATCATTTGCATTTCCAATCATATTTTTTATCTATCCCTGAATATTGAACTTATTGTAATTTGTTTTTCATTGTTATTAGTATTTCTTAATATTTTAAAAACTGAAGTGTTTTTGTCATTTTTTATTAACAGAAACAC
>NW_026695010.1:0-67307 GCF_021218885.2 Marmota monax
TGAGGGAGAAAATGTGGAGAGAATATGTCAGGAAGGCAGAGCCATTCTCCTTGGTTGGCTGCCTTTCTGTCTCCCTTCAACTCCAGGCTCAAGTATGGCAGGTCTCCTCAGAGCTGGCCATGGGCCTAACAGTGTCATGTGCCTTGAATTTAATCCTTATAGCAAGAGCCCATTAGTTTGAGAGATTTGGGGAAAATATGCATAGTTTTGTCATAGCTTGAAAAAATATTCATTATTGAATTAAATGTTTACCAGATATATAGGGCATTAATTTAAAGTGTGATTTCTGAACCGCTTGGGTTTAAATCCAGATTTTGTCTCTTTTTTTTTGTACCAGGGATTGAACCCAGGGACACTTAACCACTGAGCCACATCCCCAGACCCCCACCCCCTTTTATATTTTATTTAGAGACAGGGTCTCACTAAGTTGCTCAGGTCTTTACTAAACTGCTAAGGCTGGCTTTGAGCTCACAATCCTCCTGCCTCAGCCTCCCGAGCTTCTGGGATTACAAGCATATACCACCACACCTGGGTTGGATTTTGCCTCTTACTGGTTGATTTTTTGGGGGGTACATTTCCTTGTGCCTCAGTTCTCCCCTTAAAAGAGGATATTGACACTTTAAGCATTAATGTATCTAAAATATGTAAAATACCTTCAATATGTTAGGTGTTTATTATCCTTGTTTACTTTGAAAAAAATATGACAAAGGTATTTGGATGGAGCCTATCCATGCTACCTTGATAGACTCACCTCTTAAAATACCTCAGAGAGGGCTCCACCCTGAGAAGCAGGGACAGACAAAAGTGATTCTCTTGAGTCCCAAGGAGAGGAAAAACAGCAGGGAAAGTCATTCCTTTTAAAATTGATATATTGACACTCTGAGGATGAACTTCTCTCTTTTGCAAATCAAGCACACCTACTATTGGAATTATTATTTTATTATATGTGGGAACAGAGTGTCTTTTGGGTAGATGCCCAGCACCAAGGAGAGGCATTATAGATGGCATGGGATTAGATTATTTATAATCTCTCTTTCTAGCTGATGCTTGGGGCCTAGACATTAACATGTGTTAAGTGCCTGAGATAATCCCTGACATAACCAATCTCAATCATGCATTTTTATAAAAGAAGACACCTTGTGGAAATATTTCTCAATACTACAAAATGATAGATTTAAGAATGGTTGGCTAATAATAACATTGGTGCAGAAAAATTCATTAAATAAAAATGTTTAAATTATTAGCATAGAAAACAATAAAAAGAATCAAAATATAAAGCCAGAAATTGAAACAAATGCTAAAGCAAATATCAATGAAGTGTTGATAATCTTCTTGCATAGAGACCCCATCAAACACTGAGAAAAACAATAGGACCCCAGAGGTAATAAACATTAGATAATTATCAGAGCAGACAACAATGGGCCAATAAATGTGAAAAATGTCCAAGAATTTAGAAATAAAAAAATTGAAATTAAAAATATGAAGGTATACATTTTAAACTAAGTATTTGGCAATATGGAAAAAATCTAATGGAGAATGAGAGGTAAATTGCTCTATTATACAAAGAAAACTGTCACTACTTAAGTGCTATTAGCATTACATAAAAATAGTTAACATCAATATGTTAAGGAACCAAATTATAACCTGAAAGCCTATTTCATAATCATTTCAATTATGTAAAAATATCTGTGCTAATAAACAAACAAGTCAAAAATAGGAAGTTTTGACCTAATGGAAACCTCAGAAAGACCAGAGGTGCTTCGGAGGTCTCCGACCCTCTCTCCCCAAACACCCCCTCCTCCACCTGCCTGGTGGATCCAGCCCATTACTCACCTCTCCGCTTTGACATTAGGCTAACAAGTGCGTAGTTGTTTCTGCACCTGTCCACAGCGGCGCGGTAATTGTCCAGGATGTCCTTCTGGCTGTTCAAGTACTCAGCTATGGGCTGCCCCAGCTCGCTAACTGCCCGAAATTCCCCCACATCGCTGTCAAAGCGCAGGATTTCCTCCTGGTTAAAGATGTATCTGGTCACATGCCACACCCGCTCTGTCCCATTGAAAAAATGACACTCAGCTTTCATCTGCTGCAGGAATCGTGCTGTGAGGATAGGAAAAATCAGTCTGAGGACTTGCTGGGAGGACACTGACATTAAAGGCAAAAGCAATGTGCTGGTTGGGGAGGAAGATGGTTGAGGGCACCAGGAGACCCCTAATTGACTTGCACCTGTCCCCAACCCCCAAGTATCAGCACCCAGGGGTTCATCTTTCATCTGAGACAGAGAACCAGAAGTGGTGGGGTCACACCTCTAATCCCATGCCATCTATAATGCCTCTCCTTGGTGCTGGGCATCCACCTAAAGACACTCTGTTCCCATCTCTCATGCCCATAGCTTTTTACCCTCTCTTTATGAAATACCATCTCTGACATTTTATAAACCCAGATGGTCTGCTGCACCTGGGACTCCAAAGACAGAAAAACAGACAAAGCCCCTCCACCCCTGGAGATTAATTCAGCAGCAGCTATTCAGATATTAGAAATGTCAGAAGAAAATTATAAATTTCTTTTATCAGAGATTAGCAAAAAGATCTAAATGACAATAGGGTTCTGGAAAAGAAATTCTTTTCAAGTAAAAAAAAAAATAGATGTGATTTGAACCAGATGAAGAATGTGGCATATGTGTATGTTCTGGGGAAAAGGGAAAGTACCTGTCAGGTAAAGGTAATAATCATGTGAGAAAGCTTGAAAGAACAGATGAGCTTCAGGAAACTGGAAGACACAAGGCACCGAAGCACATAGAGGGAGACCAGGAAGGTAGAAGACAGACTGGAGAAATCATGGGGAACTGCACACTTAAGAGCCTATAGTGCATGTCAGGATTTTAGATTTATTTGATGAATTTTACTGAAAAATATTTGTAGCAGTCATCAGTATTTATGCCTTATAAAGGAGAGTTGCTGAAAGTTAACAGAGATCAGGAGGACAAAGAACTGATGAAATATTCAAAACATTGTATAAAGAAAAAATGAAAAAATAAAGATCTTGAACTTGTATTGACCAAATGGATTCAAGAAGAAAGTGGTGAATTGATGCAACTGTGAAGCTTTGGTTTGTTTGCTTTGTAATGAAACAAGCTAAAACAAACCACAAAGAACTGAATTGGAAGAGGAATGTTTAAGTGTCACATAAACAGAATTCTTAGAAATAGCACAATGTAAACTAATGTTTTCAACCTTAACACCATTTATATTTTTGGGCAGGGGTGGGGGGTGCAGTTTTACCCGGGATTGAACTCAAGGGCACTCGACCCTGAGCCACATCCCCAGCACTGTTTTGTACTTTATTTAGAGACAGGGTCTCACTGAGTTGCTTAGCATGCTCTTTTGCCGATGCTGGCTTTGAACTTGTGTGTATCTTGCCATCCTTGAGCTGTGTGTGTGAGTTATGGGCATTTGAGCAATATGAGGGGACTGGTCTGGCATTGCACTGATTGGGCTGTGCACAGTAAATGTGCCTTTTCTCTCCCAAAGTACCTGAAATGGATGTGACTTGCCAAGATGTCAATCAATCTACTGACCCAAGACATCACAAAGCAAGACTCCACCTTTTGAAACCCTACTATCTCTTGTCTTATTTGGGTGGAATACTCTATTGAATGTTTTTTCCCTAATAAATAGATAGGTTCAGGGTGTGCTGTCTCTCTTGCTCTCTTTCCAGTGCTGTCCAGACGGGAGCTGATCCTTAAGATCGCAGAACCCTCCTTCTTAGAAACTCACATTCTTGTGTTGCATGGTTTCTTTGCTGTTTTCTTAGTTTAATGTTGCAGCCAGCTCTTTTGAACCCAGCTCCTCTCATCAGTGCAGGCAGCTGCTGAGACTTGTGGTCCTCTTTCCTTTTCCTCCTGAGCCGCTGGGATTATAGGTATGTGCCACCATCCCAGCACCACTGACATTTTGATTCAGGTAATTTCTCACATGTCTCCTGGTGGGGCCTGGCAGTGAGGTGTTGGATGTAAAACTTTCCCTAGTGAGCATTGGTGGTGTAAATCATCTGAAAATCCCCTAGTTGAAAAGCTAATGGACATTATGAAGCGGCTTTGAACTAAATGGAAAAATGTCTGATTAAACATAAGCCTTGGCAATGAACAAATTTGTTTGGCTGGAAAAATAACCAAATACTAGAATCACATTTCTAAAACCATTCATAATGGCCAACAAGAGAGTGTTAAAGCTATTACAGATTCTAACCAAACTATCCTTGCATGTGATAATGCTTACCTCAAGCAAAATGGGCAGTGACTGAAAAAAGCCCTAATCCAGGAAGTTTGAAAGGCATATTTTATTTCTGCATTATTAGAAGAAAAGAAAACAGACAACCAGAGAGAAATTTTCTAAGTGGTTCAACAGCCACTTTGTATCCATGGCTTAAACTTTTTTTTAATAGACTGTTGGGCTATGAGAAAATTGTAAAGCACTATTATCTGCAAAACTGCAGTATATACTGTATTCCTAAACTTCTTGCAAATATTGAAGTTAGGATTTTTAATCTCCCCAGTATTATACCTGTATTGAAATATTATGACTAAGATACCTTTTTTTAAAAAGTAGGGTGGCATCCCATGTAAATAGAAGGGAGAGCAGTAGAGCAAGCTGAGGAAAGGGACTGACAGGGAGGGAGAGAGGGATGGCAAAAGGGAGGAATGCAGCAGAACAAAACTGACTGAACTATGCTATGTACTCATATGACTATACCACAGTGAATTTCACCTCTATGTATGTCTATAAAGCACTAATTTTTTAAAAAATGTAAATAAATAGAAGGAAGATCAGTAGAATAGAGAAGAGGATCAGGGGAGGGAGGAGAGGACTTAAAGGGGAAGTACTGGGGACTGCAGTGGAGCAAAGTATATTCCATGTATGTATGATTATGTCAAAACTAACCCCATTATTATATATAACTATAATGTGCTACTAAAAATTTAAAATGATACATTTATGCTTTAATGATACTTATTTAGTATTTTAAAAAGAGGAGGCAGGAATAGTTTTTGAACTCTGTTTAATGCAGCTTAAAGAGGCTTAGAATCCACAGCTTTCTGAAAGAAGTCAGTTACTAAGAGTTTATTATGAAGTTAATAAATGAAAAATCAACTTTAACAAATGTTTGTCACAGACTAGGGACTGTGCTTATGACTGCAAATGAACTAGCAGATGAAGATTTTGTCAACTATAATGCCATTTTGAGATATGAGTTTAAGAATACAGACAGAAAACTGAATATCAAGAGGACAAACATTCCTGTTGAAATGTGGAATGGGCAACTTGTGAATGATTCATGAACAGGAAAAAAGGAATCTAAGAATAGAAAGGGTCAAAATGTATGAGCCTATTCAACATCCTATAAATTAATTTGTAATGTCTCAGTTCCCCAAAACTTTCTGAAAT
This sequence comes from Marmota monax, assembly GCF_021218885.2. NCBI lineage: Eukaryota > Metazoa > Chordata > Mammalia > Rodentia > Sciuridae > Marmota > Marmota monax. Next base: position 5,442 of record NW_026695010.1, read on the forward strand.
ATAGTGGAACAGGAACATGACCTCAATAAAAAATATTCTATTAATCTCATGAGGGTTAGGGCTAAGATTTGACTGATCAGCTGAGTGACCAGGAGACATGGCCATCAGCTGAAACCTACATACCGGACCAGAACCCTAATGGGGAAGCACGATCTTGCTCAGTATTCCTCAGCCGTGAGGGAAATCCAGCACCATTGGGTCATACATATTCTACCTAATTTTGTACCCTAATAAAAACAAACCCTACCTTAATCTCTGGCTATTTATCTTGCTCTTAAGATTGCCCATATCCTTCTCTGGGAACGCATATTTTCACCTTTGATTTTCTAATAAAGTTCTTCCTCTCCTTGCTGAAACCTGTTATGTTATTAAGTTCTTTTCTGTGATGTTGTCAAGAGCCTGAAAGGCCTGGGCAAAGGGCTCCTCTACCTCTGGAAGACCCCCTTCTACTCCCATATATTAACATTTAAATGGAAAGAAAACCATATGAATATCATGTATGATAAAAGTTTACAAGATAAAAATAAAAATAAGCCAAAATAAGCTGCACAAAAAGAAACAAAACTGAGCATTGTTGAGCATAACCTGAGTGGTGGAAGCATGGTAGTGGGGACAGTGAGAGTCACAGGTGGAGTTTCCCAAAAGTGATATGATGAGAACAGGGGACCAGTTAGCTAGTAGCCCCAAACATCCACCATGAAACCAGAGATAATGTGGTGTCTCAGAGAGTTTCCTTATGGACACAAGTGAGTCAATGGAAAGAGTCTTCAAATGGTAACCTGAAGAGTGCTGCTTTCTCTCTTGTGAATCTCTTTCACTGAAATCATGAAATGCCCGACTCAACTTGCTGGTGATGACAATAATGACCCTGGTTTATCTAGGTTTCTAAGCCTAGACATAACATCAGATATAACAGGCATGGTTATTTATTAACTTATATTTAGCTTAATGTATCTTTATACCATAATCATTGTTTTTTATAGATTGGGATGTGGAAATATTGGTGTGTTTAATTACAGGTCATTGCCCTTTGTCCCACAGAGAGTGTTCTGTAATTAACTGGAAATGGATTGGTTAACATTCTGAAATCCCAAACCCCAATTTCTAAAGCACATCTAACTCTAAGAATTTCAGAAATGGAAATGTGGCTCTGTATATGCTTTGAGACACTGCTGATGACAGAATAAAGGATGATTTTGATACAGAAAAGGGCAAAGGGGAAGTGAAGAGATGAGTTTGAGGCTTCTACTGGAATAATACAAGTAGAAGATAACAATATCTAGGACAAGGGCAGTAACCTGGTACACAAATGGGATTTGAGAATTGCTTTGGACACAGTATCCCTGGGACCTATGGATGGATAGAATGATAATAACTGGCATGGACGTAAGTACAGTGTGGCAGGCACTGTTCCTAATGCTTTACACATATCATCTCTGTTAATCCTCAAAACAACTCTGTAAAGTAGATATTATCATACTTATTTTACAATTGAAGTTACTAAAACATAGACACTTTTCCATAGTCATATATTTAATGACAGGCCAAGAGCAAGTTTTAGAAATTTGAAAATCTACATGTTTTAGTATTCAACCACTATCTACACTTCATTTAAAAAACCCTGGATAGATAATAGCCAAGATATCAGAATACAGTTGACCTGTGTGTGTGCCTCTGCTACAGATAACCCAGTTCAATAAAGAAAAAATTGTATTTCAAGGAGAGTGATTGAGAGAGAACCGTAGAAATCAGTGATGGGAACCTTAATCACCATGTGGAGTCAAAAGGCAATCTAATAAAAAGAGCAAAACAAATGGCAATTTTAAACTCAGCTCTCTGACAGCGAGGGAGGATTATGGCTGGTGTGTACATCCCTAGAAAGAAGGCAACATCCTCAGTATCCTGAAGCTACAGGACCAGTGCTGTCATAGCCACAAGCCCAAGTCCCACCTGTGCCTTCTCTGTGGGAAGTAGGGAAGTTCTCCTTTTCAGCCCAAACCTTGACCTATAGCTACTGGTCCCAGTTCTGACTTTTCTGTGCCTGTCCATCAAGAGTTTGGAATGGTCCTAGTCACATCCTATAGCTCCAGGAATGCTGCTGTCAGTGGCTCTTATCCTAAGTACTACCTGTGCTTACCTGGTAGGAAGTATGGAAGGACTTTTTCCCTGGCCATGGCATTGGGACTCCAGACACTGGTGCAAAAAGCCATGAGAATGTCATATTCATGTCCTGCAAATCCAGAACTCTGGCTATCAATGCCACAAGTCTTGTCCCCACGATCTTGCTACATATGACCTAGAAACATTCACATCCATATTCTGTAGTTCCAGGACCACAGATACCAAAGTCACAAGCCAAAGTTTACCTGCACACACCCTGGGGGACCTGGGGAACAACTCCACAGTTTACAAATTTGGAACTACAGATACTGGTGCCAAAATCTCTGGTACTATCTGTGTTTGTTCCTTGGAGATTGAAGAAGGTCCCATCTGGGTTCAAGAGATCCATAAAAATGGCTAAGAATGCTACAAATCCTTGCATCAACTATAATTGGCCCACAGGATGTAAAGAAGGTCCCCTTTGTGTTCTACAACATTAAGTACACAGTTACCAGAGCCACAGACCCCAGCATCTCCTCTACTCATCCTCTGGGACCTGCAAAAGTTCCCCTCTCATCCTATGGTTCCAGAACAGTGGCTGCTGCTGCTTCTCAGTCCCAGTCATCTCTTGTATTCAGAGAGTTCTGGGTAAGTTCTCCTTTATATCTCTGTCTTAGAGACCATGTCTACTTGTTACACCCATTGGTGTCACTTATAATTGCCCCAAAGGACCTGGGGACAGCCCTTTCCACAATCTGCATCTCTGATAGTATTGTCAAAAAGCCCTGGTTCCATCAATGCTTAACTCTGTGGAGCCTGCCTGAGGACTGATACCAATGGAAGATTATGTCTTCTGCAATGGTATACAACATCTTTTATGAACCACTATAGTAGAGACTACTGAGGCACCCTTAGACACGGCTGACATCAATCCAAAATGCAGAAATTACATGGAGATTACATTTTTAACTCTCCAAACCAAACCCAAGGCACCAACCCAACTGAAATCCTATAGCCCATCTAAATTAAACAACAACAACAAAAAACTTTCCTACAAAAGCTACTTCATAAAATGGGGAGAAGCAAACATTATACCACGTGTGCAGACATCATGACAAAGGAAGGGACAAAAGATGCATTAAAAAACATAATATATCCAAAAGAAAATAATCCTTTATTAATAGATCCTAATTTGAAAGAAATTTATAAAATGCCCCCCCAAAATAATTCAAAACAATGAACCTAAGGAAAATCAGTGAGATGCAGATGAATATAGAAAAACAATACAAATAGATGAGAAAAAACAATTTAAGATACGAATAAGAAATTCAATTAAGAAAAGAAATTATTTAAAAAGGACCAATCAGAAATCTTGGAGCAAAAATATCAATCAATGAAATAAAAAAAAATAGAGATTCTGCAACAGAGTAGAACAAGCAGTAGAAAAAAATTCTAAAAGTGGATTACAGTTCCTTTAAATAAACCTAGTCAAACAAAAATAAATTAAATAGAAAAAAGAAAGTTTATGAGAATTATGGGACACCATAAAGCAAACAAATATTTGCACTATGGGAATTACAAAAAATGAAAACATAGATTTTGAAAATCTTTTTCACAAAATAATAGCCCCAAACTTTCCAAATATGAACATCCAGCTATAAGAACCTCAATGGACCCCCAACTAGATTAAACCAGACTAGATCTTCACCAGGGCATATTATAGTAAAAGTATGAGGCACTGCTAGATATGCTGGTGCATGCCTGTAATCCCAGCAGTTTAGGAGGTTGAGGAAGGAAGATGATGAGTTCAAGGCTAGCCTCAGCAACTTAGTGAGGCACTAGGCAACTTAGTGAGATTCTGTCTCTAAATAAAGTACAAAAAGTGCTGGGGATGTGGCTCAGTGGTTAAGCACCCCTAGATTCAACCCTGAGTACTGCCCCTGACCCTCAAAAAATGTATGAGATAAAGACAGAATCTTAAAAGTGATAAGAGCAAAGCATCAAATTACATATAAGATAATGCCTATTAGACTTATAGATTTCTCAACAGAAATTTTATCGGCCAGAATAGAATAAGATGGAATATTCAGAGTACCGAAAGAAACAAAGCAAAACAAATCTGTCAACCCAGATTACTGTACCAAACAAAATTATTCTTCAAAAATGAAGAAATATAATCTTTCTCAAATAAGTAGAAACTGAGGGAACTCATCACCACCAGACCAGTCCTTCAAGAAATATCTAAGGGAGTCCTATACAAAAAAACTAAAGAATGCTAATTCCCATTAGGAAAACATAAATATAAAAAACTCACTAGAAAAAAAGATCCATGAAAGTTAAAGAGAATCAAACCTTATTAAGACCGAAAACCACCAAATCACAAAATAAGTAAGATATAAGAAAGAGAAAACAACAACAAAAATACAAAACAAGCAAAATGCAATTAATGAGATAACAGCAAGAAGTCCATACCTATCAACAATAACCCTGAGTGTAAATGGATTAAATCCTTCAATCAAAAGACATAGACTGGCTGAATCAATTTAGAGGAAGGCCCAATTATATGCTACCTACAAGAAACTCTCTTCACTGGTGAAGATGCACATAGACTAAAAGCGAAGTGTTATCAAAAGATATATCAAGACATATCACAGAAATTAAAACCAATAGTGAATAAGTAAAGCAGACTTTAAGCCAAAAGCTGTACAACTAGACAAAGAAAGTCTTTATGCATTAATTAAAAAGATCGATTTGGCAAGAAGATTGCAAATGTATATGCATCTAACATGGGATCTCACATGGGATCTAAATGGAGAGATTGATTCTAATATAATAACAGTTGGGATATTCAATATCCCCACTCTCCTCAATCATCCAGATGGAAAATAAACAATTAAACCTCTGATTTGAACCATACTATAGGGCAAATGGACCTACAAATCGTTTACAGAACATTTCATCCAATAGTACTAGAGTATGGATTATCTCATCAGCCTTTGGAACATTCTCCAGGATAGATTCTTTGCTAGTCTATGAATCAAGCCTCAATAAATTTAGAAGAATTGAAATCATGTCATGTATCTTCTCAGACCATAGTGGAGTAAATCTACAATCAATAACAAGAAGAAAAATGAAAATTATAAAAATACATGGAAATTGAATAACATGCTCCTAAATGATCAATGGGAAACTGAAGAAATTAAAAGGAAAGTAAAAAATTTCTAGAAACAAATAAAATGACAATGTAATCTATGGGATGCAGCAAAAGCAGTACTGAGAGGGAAGATTATTGCATTACATGCATACATAAGAAAAAAAGAAAGAAAGATCTCAAATAACCTAACAATGAAGCTCATGAACTTAGAAAACGAAGAACAAACAAAATCAGTAGAAGTAAAGAAATAAAATAAAATCAGAGCATAATTAAATATGATCAAAACTAAAATAATAATACAAAAGATCAAAGAAACAAAGAGATGGTGTTTTGAAAGGATAAATAAAATTGATAAACCTCCAACTAGACAAAACAAGAAAAATGAGGAAATTATCAAATAAATAAAATCAGAAATAAAAAGGCAGAATTATAAAGTATCTACAGAAACTACTATGAAGAATTAGAAAACCTAGAAGACATGTTTAAATTCATGAACATATACAATCTACTAAAATTGAATCAGAATACATGGAAAATCTAAACAGACCAATACTGAGTAATAAGATTTAATGAGATAAAAATCTCCCATCTAAAAAAAGTGTAGGATCTAATGGTTTTACTGATGAATCCTGCAAAACTTTTGAAAAAAACTAATTCCAGTTCTTAAACTATTACAAAAAGTGGAAATGTAAGAAAATTTCAAACATTTTTTATGAGTCCAGCATTATCCTGATACCAAAAGTAGACAATGGTATGAGAGAGAGAAACTATAGACTTGGATATCTAATGAACATAAATGCAATAAAATACTAGCAAACTAAATTTAACAGCATGTAAAAATATCAAACATCTTTATTAAGCGAATTCATCCCAGATGTTTTTGTCAACTTTTTCACCACTATGAGCAAAGGACCTAAGAAGAATAATTTTATAGGAGGAAAGGCTTATTTGATGCTCTTGGTTTCAGAAGAATCAGTCTACAGATGGCTGATTTCATTGCTCTGATCCCTAGGTGAGGCAGAACATCATGGCAGAAGGGCATGGTGGAGGAAATCAGCTTGAGATATGCCAATCAGGAAACCAAGAGAGTCCTGCTCACCAGAGACAAAATATATACCCCAAAGGTAGCCCCAGTGTCCTATCTCCTCCAGCCATACTCGACCTGCCTAGAGTTACCACCCAGTTAATCCATTCAAGTGGATTAATGCACCAATTAGGTTAGGGCTTTCATAACCCAATCATTTCACCTCTGAATATTCTAGTATTGTCTCACTCATGAGCTTTGAGAGACATCTCATATCTAAACCATAACACTAGGGTTCAATATTCACAAATTAATAATTATGATAAAACATATGAACAGAATGAAGGAAGAATCCACATAATCATTTGAATAGATGGAAAGAGAATTTGATAAGATTCAGCATCCCTTCCTGAGGAAAACTCTCAACAAATTAGGTAGAGAAGAAACAAACCTCAAAATACTAAAGGCTATATTTGGAGAACCCATAGCAAAATCATACCAAATGAGGAAAAGTTGAAACCATTTCTTCTAAGATCAGGAACAAGACAAGGATGTCCAGATCAACCACTCTTATTTAATATATTATTGCAAAAGCAATTTAGCAATAGAATTTTTTTAAAAAAGGACATTCAAATTGGAAAGAAAGAAGTTAAGTGATAAATGTTTGCAGATGACATGATTTTATACATAGAAAAACCTAAATAATCCATGACAAAATTGTTAGAACCGATAAATGAATTCACTCAAGTTGCAGGATACAAAATCCATATGTAAGAAACAGTAGATTGAATGAATGATTCATTGATTGACTGATTGATTGATTTTAGTACTGGAGATTAAAACAAGGGCCTTTCACATGCTAGGCAAGCACTGTACACTGAAGTATAATCCCAGCCCTTTCTGTTTTGAGATTGGCCTAGACTGCCCTCAAACTTGCAATTCTCCTGCCTCAGTCTTCTTGGTAGATGGGATTGCAGGCATACACTACTGTGTCCAGCTAAACATTAGCATTTTGTATACCAATAATAAGCTTGATTAAGCAAACCCACTCAAAATAGCTACAAAGACTAATATTTAGGAATAAATATAATCAAGGAAGAAAAGGGGTTCTATGACAATTATAAAACTAATGAAAGAAATGATAGAGAGCATACAAAAAAGTAAAGCTAACCTTGTTCATGGATCAGAAGAATATGTATCATTAAATTGATACTACCCAAAGCAATCTATAGATTCAAGGTACTTTCCATCAAATACCAAACACTCTCTTCATGGAGTTTTTTTTAAAGCCCTAGAATTTATAAGGAACCACAAAAGACCCAGAATACTCAAAGTGATCCTGAGCAACAATAAAAAACCAAAACCAAAGCTACAGGCATTCACCAACCCTGACTTCAAAACACATATATGGATTTATTGTAACCCCCATTGAAAAAAAACCAAGAAAACAAAACAAAACAACAAAAAGCTACTGGCATAATAATAGACGCATTAACTAATGGAACAGAGTAGAGAGCACAGATATTAATCCACATTCAGAGAACCAACTAATGTTTTTTTGACAAGACACCAAGAACATATAGTGGGGTAAAGACTTTGTCTTCAGAAAACAGTGCTGGCAAAATTATATACATACACATATATATGTAGAAGAATGAAAATAGATTCCTTCTTCTCACTGTACACAGAAATCATCTCAAGATGGGTCCAAAACCTAAATGTAATGCCTGAAACTATGACATTGCTACAAGAAAACATAGAGGAAATACTTCAGGACATTGGTGTAGCATAGGATATCAAAGGCAAAAGCAACAAGAATAAAAAGAGAGAAATGGGATTATATCAAACTAAGAAGCTTCTGCACAGTAAAGGAAATAATAAAACTAAGAGACAACCAATAAAAGGGGAGAAAACATTTGCAAACTATTTATCTGATAAAGGATTAATATCTAGAATACATAAGGAATTTTAAAAAAACTGAAGACCAAAAAGGAAAGAAAAAGAAAAACCCAAAACCATAAAACCCTAATAATCCAATTTTAAAATGGGCTAAACAACTAAATAGACACTTCTCAAAAGAAGACATTGAAATGGCCAATTAAGTATATAAAAAATCTCAGTGTCACTAATCATCAGGGAAATGCATATGGAAACCACGATTGCCCCAGTAAGACCGGCTACAATCAAAAGGACAAAAGATAACAAATGCTGGAGAGAATGTGGACAAAGGGAAACCCATAGACTGTGTTGGTGGGAAAGTAAATCAGTACAGCCATTATGGAAACCAGAGTGGAGATTCCTCAAAAAACTGAAATTAGTACTACTGTATGATCCAGAAACCCCACTAATGTATATACACATTTAAAGGGGATGAAATTACTTTATCAAAAAGATCCTTGCACTCTTAGAGCAGTACTATTCACAGTAGCCAAAATATGGAATCAACCTAGATGCCTACCAGTGAATGAATAGATAAAGAAAATATAGAATATATACACAATGGAATATTACTCAATCTTTAAAAAGAATGAAATCCTATCATTTTCAGTAATCTGCATGGAACCAGAGGTCATTGTGTGAAGGGAAATAAGCCATACACAGAAAAACAAATACCACATGTTCTACCCATTGGTGGAAACTAATAAGTCAAGAAGAGTGAAATTGAAAAGTGGTCAAAAAAGCATGTAGAAAGAAGTTCAGCAAGGGGCCCCAAAACAATTGGAGAGGATAAGTTAATTCTGGTTTTCCTATAGTACAGTAGAGTAACTACTGATTACAAGAATCTATGACATATTTAGGAATTAGTTCTGTTTTTTCTATAGCACCGTAGGGTCAAAACAATTTATGATATATTTCAAAATGACTAGAAAAGTATAAAATTGCCAACACATAAGAATAATTAGTGCTTCAAGAGAAAGAAATGTTTTACACTGATTTGATTATAAATATATGTCAATAAAAAATCTTAAATAATTTCTTTGAATACAATTAAGTTCATATTTTCTGCTTTGTGTCAAACTTCCCTGTAACTCTCCATCTTATTTAAGGATTAATAGTAACCTCAAAATTCATAAATACAGTCTATTATTTTCAGTCAACCTTTCAATAATAGCTTTCAATGTAGCTTTCAACCATATTAATCAGCCTTCTTGTAAACTTCCTCTTCCTCATTGTAATGATTAAAGTTGTTGTCTCTCACTGTAACACATTATCATCACAGGGTAGTTGGTGCACATGTTTTATGTAGAAACTGCTAATTTAACTCAAGTTTATAACTGAATTTTTAGTCCTTTCATTTCTTTACTTTTGAGTATAGAAGTTGTGTGTGTATAAAAATTACACATTTATATATGTAAAATTTATATGTAGATACATATAACTGAAACCGATACATATATATATACACAAATATATATATATATATATATATATATATATATATATATATATATATATATATACATATATAAATTGAAAAATATTTTGGTTTACAAATACAATACTGCAGTTACTCAGAAATTAAACCTGCAATCATTTAGCAGATTTCTTTGCCTTGTGAGCCAGTCACAAGCCATATTAACTTATACTTCATATCATCTTCTCCCCTATTGTCTCTGCCACTGGTCCACTACTTGCCCACAGTAGACAAGACATTTCATGCCTATTAATGGTTTCAATGGCTTGTGTTCTAACTTTCAATCTCCAGATGCCAATACTCCTACAATTACCAGGTTTGGCCAGGCATAGTACTCTTAGGTTTATAATCAAGTCTTCATGAAGGAGAGAAACTGAGAAGTTGCTAAGCTCATGTAAACAGTTTATAAGAAATGAGTAGATTTCTAGACTTGGAGTAGTGACCTTCACAGAGCTTCTTTTGCTCTGGAGAATGAAGGTATTCAGGAGTGAATTCAGGATCACACAGGTCTATGCAACAAATTCTCTATACTCACAAATTCTCTAAGTACCTTCTTGACAGATGATAAAGGTAAAAGAGTGAAATTCTGTTCATTGTTACCTGTCCATATCACTGTTAACTGTGGTTAACACTATTAGTTCATATTCTCATTATGTCTGTATGATCATGTGCCCAACTTAGGGCTGGCAAGGTTAGCTAATACAAATGGTCAGTTTATATTTGCTCAGTTTAATTATTATTATTTATCAGAAATACATACTTAACTGAGCATCCTGTATTTTATCTGGAAACCTTAGCCAAAGAAGAAGAAATGGAATTAAAAATTCTTTGTTTTCATCAACACATGCTCATGAGTGCCTGCACATAATATGAACCCATGTCGAACTTTTCAATTACAAATGCAAAATGAATTAAAATTTCTTGTAAATATGAGAGCTTTCAGGGATTGAATTTTCTCCCATCCTAAGACATATTTAGGTCCATACAAACATGAGAAACTTTATCAATAATCCAGACCCCACTTAGGTACTGTTCACTAATGGTGATTAAAAACTCAGTCTCTAGAATCAGAAAATGTGAATCTCAAAATGCACTTTTCCACTTGGGTCAATTTTTAACATCTATTATCCTTTTTATTTACCTCTAAAATGGATTTAATAATGACATGTTCCTTACAGAAACATTGTTAAGTGTTACATTAATTACAAACTCTCCCTAGTGCTGTTCACGTGATAAAATATTTATTACCATTTTATTTTTAAAGCCCCCATGAAAGCAAACTCATAGACTTTTGTATTCTTAACTTCGTAGAACAACTAAAACCTCAACATGATTTGGCAATTGTTTTCATCAATTTTATCACTAATCACCACTTTGAGCATGTAAGGGCAGAAACTTTGGTGTATTTATAGTCATGCACCATATATGAACCCAACACATGATAAATGTACTGAGACAGAAAAGAGGGGTCTTCCGCATAGACTGATCTGCAGTGTAATCTGGGTTCTAGCACTAACTATGTGATACTGGTCAAGTTACTTATACATGTGAGTTTTAGATTCCATAGATAAACTCCATATTATATATTCCAGAGTTTTAATTGCTGTATATATGATGGAATAGTTACTGGAATGACATGCTAAAATGTATAATAGGCCTGCAAAATGCTACAAGACTCCATAATGACAGAGACCAGATTATGTTGTTCATCAATCCATTCTTATCGTTAGTGTGATAACTAGCAATTTCTAAATTGCTAACAAAAATTTGCTGTGCAAATATTTTATTTTTTTTCTATAACCAGTCAGTGCTGCCAAGAGACCTTCAGTGCTTCCTTGCTAAGGACTCACCATCTCTGTCTGGTTCTCAAGTCCTCTCACTTCCATTTGGAATCTTTACTCTGTTTCTTTAGGTCTAGCTGACTCTAAGGTGACAGGGCACAATCCTTCCCTGAGACCATCCACTGGGAACAGTCATCTCTACTCCAGCCTCATGTGTTCAGCTCCAACTCTCTCTTCAAAAAGTTAAATCCAGTTTCCACCTTGAATAATCTACTGACTGCAAAGCAAGTCCAACCCATCTAGAGCTTGCTTCTCTGTCATGTTGTCCCTTTACTTCCTCTGGTGTCTCACCCCCACTGGCCACTCTCTCCCCTTGAGAAAAGTCTACTTTCCTTGGCTTCCATGCATCACATTCGCTATAACACCACTGGTCCTCTTTTTGGTACCAGTTGCTGGCCCTGTCTTCTTGTTTTCTACTGACAGTCTCTCTCCCCATGTAACCTCTTCCACGTTTCTGGAATTTTAACAGAGAACATGTGTTGATGACCCTAAAAAATATCTCTGTAGCCTAGGTCTCATCCTGAACTGCAGTGTCTTACCTTCTACTAACTTCTTGGTAGCTCCACATAAAATCCAAAAAAATCATGGCAGGCTTAACTTGAATGAAACCTTTATTCTAACCCCGCACTTGAAATCCCATCTTCTTTCAGTCTTCCCTATCTCAGTAGGTAGCACCACCATTAAGACAAAATCCTAGGGACAAGCTTGATTTCCTACCCTGTGGTCTTTGTTTAAACCATTAACATTTATGCTACAATTTACCCAGACTGTCCACTTGACCTTCATCACAGTCTTCACCACAACTGCACTCCATGAAGCCACAAGCTTGCTTTCACTGGAGAATTCCACTGTGCTCCTAAGCAGTTTCCCTGCCTCCATGTGTGAGCCCCAACAATACCATCTCTTCATGGAAGCTGCAATTATTTTTAAAAAGAAATTTAAATTAAATCTCCTCAAACCTCTCTGTGGCTTTTCATATCTGTTTAAATAAAACTGGAATTTCTCGCTGGCCATCAGGATGTAACATGAAAGGGCTGATCACTTCCTGTCCCATCCTCCCCATCCTGTGCCTCCTGCTTTCCCCAAGGGCACACCTTGCTCACCATACTTCAGCCACTCTAGCCTTCTTTGTTTCCCTCAAACACAGCATATGTCTTCCCATAATTCAGCCTTTCCCCTGTTCCCTCTCCCTGGAACACTGGTTCTTTAGGTAATCACTTGACAGGCTTCTTCTCTTCTCAGCTAAATGTCCCCTTCTTTGGGAGGGCCCCCTAGACACTTGAGCTGGAGTGGATGAATCCTGTTTCTCTGTCCCATCACCCTGATGTCTTTTTTTCCAGAGCATGTATTACTCTGTGAAGTTTTCTTCTTTATTAAGCTTCTCCTCTATCATTAGATGAGACAAGAGAGTCAGGGCCTTTCCATGTTATTGAAATAGAATTCTCTGAGTCCTGAAGAGAGCCCAGCCCAGTACATAAAAGATGCTTGGAAAAGTAATTTGGTCTAAAAGAACAAACTCAAGTTTTCAGGAATTGATCATTGTGGAGATTCTGGAAAGTAAGAAGGGGTTCAAATACCAACATTCTTTTATTTTGATGACATGCTGTATCTCTTCCACACCTAATTAGATAGTAAGATGCATTTATTCTTTTTTCCTGCTTTGAGTTGGAAGAACTACATAGTGAAAAGAGGATTTGAAGTACAAGGAATAATTTCATTAAGTTTAATTTCATCTGATAGGCCTCATTAGGTGAGTACAAATAAGAAACCCATGTTCTTACCTTTTTCTGTTGATAAGATCACTCCTGGTTTTCCATCTGGATTTTTAACTAATATTTATGGTTCAGGAAATTGTAGCTGGCTAAATCTCTGGAACCAGAAAACTCAAGATAACACAAACTTTGCCTGGGACTTTCACAACTCTAAAATGTGTCTATGTGCTGACTTAAGTACAACAGAGACAATACCGAGCCTTTCAAAGGAAGCATGTTCTTTGATTGGTATTTCAAAATTTCTAAATGAGCCCAATAATCTTTTGCTACCTTTCTCAAGGTTAATAATTACAAATTAAAGGAAGAGATCAGTAAATTATAGTAAGTAACTAGTACTTGCAATAACAGAAATCACATTAAGGGTGCCTCCATGGCAAATGCTGCCACCACTGTCTCTTCCTGTCCATCATCTGCCTCTTTCCCTCCATCTACCACTCCCATCACTCCCCCTTCCATACACTCTGAACCTCCCTTCTTCACCTCCCCATGTTTCCCACTTCTATTCCTCTAGTCCTTCCCTAGGAGCCCCCTTTAACATTTAAATGACAGGAAATGGAAGCAGACATGTTGCCTACACTCCTCAGACTAAATTAGAAATTTTAGCCATAGTCAAAAATTTTCTAAATCCCCAAACCATTCTCTTGACCTTGACTGATGTTTTAGCCTGATTACTAGCACTTACTAACCTGGATTTTTAGATCTTTACCAATTTATCCACATGGCCAGGCGTGTGTGTCAGCTGTGGATGGGAAAGTCCCCTTAGTGTTTCTTAAGTAGCTGACAGACTAGGAACTGACAAGACACAAAAAACAGCAACAGCCTAGTAAGGGCCACTCCTTTGATTTTGCCCCGACCAGGTGTATTGCAAAATCATTAGCATTGCACTCAAAAAAGGACAAGTCAGTTCTTGATTATTATAATAGATTTGATAAACTGTTTTAGTCAGATTTTTTTTCTTTTTATGCTGCTGTCACGAGAAGACCTGACAAAAACAATTATAGAGGAGGAAAAGTTTATTTATTTACTTTTTTATTTGGATCTCATGGTTTCAGAGGTGTCAGTCCATAGAAGGCTGACCCCATTCCTCAGGGCTTGAGGTGAGGCAGAATATCATGGCAGAAGGATGTGGCAGAGGAAAGCAACTAGGGACTTGGCATCAGGAAGTTGAGAGAGCTTTGTTCAGCAAGGACAAAATATATACCCAAATGTGTGACCCAGGGACCCACCTCCTTCAGCCACAACCTACCTGCCTACAGTTACCATCTAGTTAATCCCTATCAAGGGATTATTTATTTATGAACTGATTAGGTAGAAATCCAATCATTTCATTTCTATACTTTCTTGCATTGTCTCACAGATATGAGTTTTTGGGGGACATCTCATACCTAAATCATAACACAAACCTTTCAACAAACTTATTTAACTTGATCTTTGTAGCCAAACTTTCTTGAGACTCTCAGCACCTGAATCAAACATTATCTCAGTTGGGCAGCAGACTGTACCCATGAAATAGCTTCCCTAGCTACCTAGTGGTCAAAGAACCTAGAAAAAGAATCTAGAGTTACAGAGCCTTAGATTTCCAGGAGAGAACCACCCAACTAAAGACTCTCTAATGACCACAAGCATAGAGGGCCACCCAAACACCCCTGCATCTCAGATCAATGCTGCCTTTTTTGGTGCTTACAGGTAATTTTTAATAGGACTGTCTTAAATACAAACAGTGGTTACAAAACTCTGTTTGTATTTAAGAATACAAACTTATTAAACTCTCATAAGGCTATATCCCCCTTCTGTTCAACAAAATTAGTGCTGTTCCAGGGACATTCAGAGAATATTCCCCCTACTTAAAACCAAAAAACTAATGGAATTAGATATTAAACTTGGGGATAAGTTAGTCAGAGCTCTAGTTGACATTGGGGCTGAATCTATCCGTCCTTAATTCCAACACACTTTTACCTTCCCATTCTTGAGTTTCTGAATTTATCCAGTTGGTGGGGAGTGCTAACAAATGTATAGAAGTTCCAAATCCCTACTCGCTTCCATCAACTTAGGTTCTCTCTTGTGCACTTACTGTTCCTTACTCTTTCCATCCATACCCATATGTGGTTTGGAGATGGATTTTCTGGAAATACATCAGGCCCATATCTCTTTCTCCCAAAAGGGAAAATGACACTAGAATTCATCCCATGATAAGACTCTGGCCTTATAAAACTAGCCCCTACCCAGATGTTCAGCTACCCTGTAATCTTTTAACAGTACTCATTCTATCCTCAAGGAATTGCCTGAAAGCCTCTGGCACATAACAATCTTAATGTTGGGCATACTCTTTTAGCATCGCCAACTAAAATACAGATGGATCATAATAAGCTCTTCCCCAGGCAAGCAATGCTTATTAAATCCTGAGTCCTTGGCTGACATACAATCCTTAGTGGATAACTTTATACATAAGAAACGTCATTTCCCGCACCAACCCTTGCAATTCTCCATCCAACATATTTGCAAATCTAATGGAAAGGATGGATATTTGTGCAGGATATCAACACTATTAAGAACATAGTTATTTTCCCTCAATACTAAGTGGTTCCTGACCCTCATAGCTTGCTGTTCAATATTTCCCCTAAGAGCAAATATTTTGAAGATATTAATTTCTGCAATGCTTTCTTCAGTGTATCAATATAGCTTGACAGTAGCTGCCTCTTTGCCTTCATCTGGAAGGGCCCACAATATTCTTGGATAGTCCTTCCCTCCTTCCCCAAGGGTATACTGAAAGCCTCACTTACCTATTTTTCATGCTGATTTAGCTGAAGTCTCCTTCCTCTATCCTTTGACCCTACCCCAATTTATGGATTATCTGTTTTTTAAAAAATCCTTTTATTAGAGTATTATGGTTATACATAATAGTGTCATTCATTTTGACATAATCATACATGCATGGTATGTAATTTACTTCATTTCAGTCCCCAGTAATTCCCTTCCCATTCCTTCCTCCAACCCCCTGTTTCCCTTCTTCTACTCTTCTAGGCTTATTTTTATTTATTTATCATTTTAATTGGTGCTTTATAGATATGCATAACAGTGGCATTCACTGTGGTATACTCATATATGTACACAGCATAATTTGATTTTATTCTTCATTTCTTCCCTTTTCCTGTCCCTCTTCCCTCTCCTCCAATCTCCTTCCTCTACTCCGCTGATCTCCCTTTCATTCCCATGGGATCTCCCCACCCCATTATTTGCTTTTATATTCTTCCTTCTAAGAAACTTACCTGACTGACGCATTCACTTACTTCATAATCTGATTTAGAGGGCTTAAAGTTTCAAAGGAAAAAATAACAATTCTGCTAGACTTCTGTCAAGGGTTTGGGTTGCCTCTTGACATGAATGACCTGTCATGCTTTCTAGTCATTTTAGCTTTCCCTTGTTCCTACAATAAAATTCAACTCCAAGAATACTATGGTTGGATAAATGTCCCACACAGGCCCATAAGTTAAGGGATTGGTCACCAGCTGTAGTGCTATTAGGAGATGTAGAACCTATAGAAAGTGGAGGCAAATCAGAAGAAGTAAGGTCACTGGGAACATTCCCATGATAGGGTTCCCAGCCCTTTCCTCTATGTCTTTACTTCACAACTGCTATGAGGTAAGCAGCTTCCTCTACACTGTGCTCTCACCACGATGGAATGCCTCATGCAGGTCCAAAAGCAATGGGCCAACTAAACATGGACTAAAATCTCCAAAATTATGAGCCCAAACAATTCTTTCCTCTTTTTGAATTGCTTTATCTCAGGTATTTGTTACAACAAAGGGAACCTAACATAGAGGAATTTTAGTATTTGCAGGTATCTTACAGAGCTGGCTGCCAAACTTCTTTTGTGTGGTCCTGAGCCCTTCATAATTTATTGGAAAAATTTCTGTCCTGGACCCTCTAATGAATCCTTGATGGAAAAACATCCATCAAGGATAAAAAAACAAAAAACAGTTGAACTTAGACGACACTTGGAACAATCCAATTACCATCTCCCTTTTCATGTGTTCATTTAAAATTGGAAAGGAAATGCCCTAAGGATCCTTACTCAACCCCATGGAGGACAGAACAGGTCACTAGGGCATGATAGTCAGTAACTAACCCAAGTGAGCCAGTGATTCTCTCCCTATCTAAAGGTGATTGCTACCAATCCATTCTCATTAAAGCCACAGAGAAGAATGTCATGGGATCTTCCCTCACCATCTATATTCTTCACTGTGAGAGCCTTCCTGAACTCTCACTATGCCCAGCCCTCTCTGCTTGTCACCTTCTATGAGATCCTCTTCCTCTCCTCATCTGAATTTACCATCACCCAATTTAATCTGATCAACCTTGCCATTCTCTTTTCTTCCCTGGAAAATGATGTTTCTTATGACATGACTAGACCACAAATTCTCAACCAATAAATAGATCTACAAGAAACCCACTCATATAATACAAACTATTACTGTTTGCAAATAGACCTGATCTCAGAGGACCAATGGGTCACTACCAAGTTGAATATGCCAGTATCTCTTGATGATATTATCACCTGAACCCCTTTTTGAGGCGTAACTGCATGAGACAAACCCCACCATCTCACCAAAGCATAACTCCTAGCTAAAAAGACTGCCAATGTTTATCCACAGAGGACTTGCCTTTGTGGTAGGGCATGACTGCTACATTCTGGAAGCTGAGAGAATTTTTAACATATATAAATGGTTTAGTTGTAGATGTGGTGCTGAGGATCAAACCCAGTGCCTCACACATGCAAGGCAAGTGCTTTAAAATTGAGCTACAGACCCAGCCCCAGAATTTTTAACTTTTATTTTTCAACAAATAAAAGATAAAATGCTTGTTCTTTACCTTTTGGATGGTAGTAAGGCTGCAGGAGCTCTACCTTTTATTAAAGTACAGGATCACTCATTGGCCCAGAAAGAAGAAAGTAAAACAAATAAGATAACTGAAGCCACTAACCAAGCAACTATCTCACAAGAGGCCCTACATGTTATGGCCTCTAAAAGTTCTCCAATTTTTATCCCCTGTGCAAACCAAATTTATGCCATAGGCCAATAAAGCCCCAAGATATTTTCTCCATGGTTGAAAGGAAAATGATAAACACACGACTGTTTAAACTGATGGGAATTGCTGGATAAGTCACCACTCTCCCACTGGATCTTTCAGCAAATGTAATGAGCCAATATCTATACCCACTTAAAATTTCTCAAATGCTCACACCTACACATTTATTTGAAAAAAAAAAAAGTCAATTGTTATTCATGTACAAATATATTCTCCTAATTTTATACTCCTGCAGTTTCAAATGATTCACAAAGTGGGTTAGAAATGCTCCAATCCTGAAAGGATACTTGTTTGGAATAGTTGAAACAATTTGAAACAATTTGTTCCTGTCTCCTCTGCCCAACTGTCACCCTTATTTTATCTTATAAAAATCTGTAACAATACCTCCATTGTTTGGTGTGACCAAAACTCATGTTGGGCTTTTTATAGAAAAATACTGAACAGGAAGATCAGTATTAAGAGTTGTAAACACAATGTTACTAAACTATGGTATAATTCCATATTTTCCTCTCTTCCAAACAATTCTTTTTATTTATTTATTTATTTATTTATATTGGTTCCTTTTAGTTAACCATGACAGTAGAACCTATTTTGATATCATTTTTTCTTAATTTAAATAATTTAAATGGCATTGTGTGTACCCCCAAAGGATCTTTTTGTTCCTGGGCAAAAAGATGCTTCTTGGATCTATAAGTATCCCAGGACTTGGAAAACAGGAGGAACTTTTCTTCTAGGACAACTTATTACCCCATTCACAATACTTAAGGTCTTTATCCTGGAGTAAAGAGAACTTCCATTATTACAGGTGATCACCATGATGACAACCTGTTGGATTATGAGTATGACAGCAGTGAACATTTCAAGGGTGTGGTTTACCAGGTGGGTTTCATCACAGGAGATGGGCAAGAAGAATATTGGGATCCTGGCCAGGAGTTGTCACTATCATCAAAAACTTTTCCTGCACTCAGGAGAACCACCTATTCTACCACTCAGCTCAGTAAGCCCAATGGAGATAGTAGGATTCCCCTATGTAGACCTGGGTAACCACATTGCATTAAATTACCTCTTTACTGCAAAGAGTGGTGTCTGTGCTGTATCACGTATCTTATGCTGTACTTGTATAAATACTTCTAGACAGGTTGATTTGCAACCTTCCAAACCTTACAATTGGCTAAGTCCCTAAAAGGAATACCTTCAAAAGTCCCCTTAGCTGGTTAAATTTCTAATTATCAGATATTTTCAGTTCAGTATCATTTGACATTGACTTCCTCTTGGGTTCTACCCTATAGTTTTAAATTATTCTCTTCATATTGGAGTCAAATATTTGTTTCCCCTCTCTCAAAATTATTCAGCCTATTTTAACAGATGAATATAAGAGAATCCCACCAGAATCCTATTAAGTCAGCCTAAACATTCTGGGCTCTCTCCAGCTAAAAAATGGAACCAACTCTAACTAAGAGACTTTGATTTAGATGTGACAGATATCTATCAGGATGCCCCTCATTAGTATATGGCTCCAATTGTTCAGTTGGTCACTGCCTGCCCCTCCATCTGGATATAGAAGTGGGACAGGCTTCATCCAGAGAAGGTAACAAATGACTCTGGTACCATGGTGGGACATAAATGCTTTATTCAATCAAAATGCTGCCCGATGAGAAGTTTCCATAAAAATGGAGGAATGTTTCCTTTAAGAAAGGCTGAATTTCCAAGGAGGATCTCAGATGAATAATTGGGCTTGAATTCAGAAAGAAATCTTGCAGTCATTTGTTGACTGGGTGTCATACACATGGTCTGTGTTCTGGGGAGAACCACAACCTGAACATTATGGACCTACTGCTCTTGTTTCGATTGCCAAGACAAACATATTTTGGGAATTCTCATTTTGCTGCCTGAATTTTACCAATGAACTATGACCTACAGCTATATGTAAATATGAACCAATCAGGAATGGGCACAGTTGCAACCCTCATTTGCATAAAGTGGACCACAGTAAGAACTTGGGCTGGAAATTCCTCTATAAGTTAACCCCTCCCTCTCTTTGTTACTTTGCAGTACATGTTCATTTTGACTCCCTGGTTTGCAAACTTGCTATTTTTTGTTTACTTAGATAAAGCCTCTTCTTTTCTCTTGAGCCTGTTTTAAATGAATTTTGATTGACAGGGATTACTAGACTTATTGTGATTAGAATGTTCTTAGAAATACAAATTAGGACCATTCTGATGAGGTCTCAGTTGGACATGAGGAACAAGGTGTTGGAAACGAGTATAATACAGTGGCAAGGAACTTGATGGGATGATGTTCATATCCTAGACTCTGTAGAAAGCAGGACTTTAGATGAATGAATTAGGATGTCAAAAGCAATATTCAAGCAATAAATTCTTTTGGCTGTTTATACTAAAGTGAGAGAAGACAAATGATTTAAAACGACAATTGATAATTAAATGAGAAACAAAATGGAAATATTTGAAAAATTCCTAGTAAGGCCATGTAAATAATAAAAAGCATGTTCAGGAGAAAATACAAAGGTGTGCCCAAGCCACTCTTTTCTAAAGAGATTAATATGGATAAAAGGAAACCAGGTTTGAGTCATTGAGACCATAGCAGAATGGCTCTGAATCATTTCAGAAGTTTTCTAGTCAAGCTAAGACCTGAAGGCAAGGTTTTCAGAGAAGTGCCCATGGGACCTCAGCTTTTACTGCTTTGTGACTCTGCTCTGTGAGTTCTAGCAGAGTGCCCCTTATCCTCCCAATCCAGGGTTCAAGTGAGTTTGGATGTGGTTTCACCTACCACTCCAGAAAGTACAAGCTTTAATTTGCCTGCATCGGTGTCATGATAATTCTGTGGGTGCCCTGAGTGCAAGAACTGCAGAGCCATGATGGTCTTCAACTAGATTTCAAAGGATTCACTGGACAGCTTGGGGACTCAGGAAAAGGCATGTTGCATGAACAGAACTAAAACAGAGATCCCCCACTACAGTATGAACCAGAGGAATCATAGAGCAGAGGCCACCACAGAGTCCTCATTAAGGTAATGTAGTATAGCCCTTGAGACCACAGAAACATGGGAAATTCAATCCTGGGAAGGCTTAGGCACTAGACTTCATCATAAGAGCTGCTGGACACATTAAGCCCAGCAAAGCCAAGGGGGCATGGCTGCCCGAGGCCCTGGGGGCCACTCCACCCAGGGTATCATGTGGGACATGGAGTCAAAGATTTTTCTCCAGAATTTAGAATTAATGCAGTTTTCCACATTGGGACCAGTTAACACCTTCATCTTGCCTACTTCTCCTTTTTGGAATGAGAATACCTATTCCAGGCCTGTCTCATGATTATCTTTTGGAAAGAGGCTTCAGAGGCTTCAGAGCTGGAGGGAAATTTGCTCAGTATTAATCCTGGCATGAATCTGGCCCATATCTGAACTAATGAGACTCTGGACTTTGGACTTTTGAGTTGATAGTGCAATAAGTTAAGTGTTTCGGGGTGATGGGTATGATATAAATAAAGTTTATATGGGAGAAGGAGATGAATTTGGGGAACCAGGGATGAATGTTATGGTATGAATATCTCTCTTAAAAAGTTCATGCTTGATAACACTATGCACAAATGAAAAGTGTTGAGAGATGGAACGTTTAAGAAGTGATTAGGTCATGAGGGAATTGTCCTAAAGAATGGATTAATGAACTTTTTCATGGGAGTGGATTTATTATCATGAATTTGCATTTGTTATAAAAAGAAATCTCTCTCTCATGCTCTCACGCACATTTGCTTTCCTCTTTGCTTCTTGGGATGATATAAAAGCAGGCACACCTCAGCTAAAACCCCTTGACATTAGACTTCCTAGTATCCAGATCTATAAGTAATAAATCTCTGCCTTCATCAAATAGACATTCTTAGGTTTTCTGTCATAGAAGTACAAAGCAGAATAAGATAATGACATCTCTGGGGAAAGAATAGAGTAACCAGACATGGCTAATTAAGGATAATAGAGGGTACAAAGTAGGTAACAATTTGGGGAAAAACTCCAGTAGATCAATGAGTTCCCTTTACTTACTGACTCTCATCCCATGAGACGATAACAATCTTCACACTCTCTGTACCCCTGGTCAGAATTATAATTTGAACCATATGAAACTTATGATTTCTTTAAAAAATAGAATGTCATATACTTTATATTATACTGTTGAATTCCTTCCTGTAGGTTCAATTCAGAGACATGAGAGGTGTAGGAGAAACTGATGGTATAGAAAGATTCAAAACAGAGTCATAAACCAGTCATGGAGGCCCACGCCTGTAATCCTAGCGACTTGGGAGGTTGAGGAAGGAGGACAGTCTCAGCCCATGTGTTCAGCCATTGTGCAACATAGTGAATACTTGTCTAAGGAAAGAAGGAAAGGAAGAAGGAAGGAAAGAAGAAAAGAAAAAGTTAAAAGAATCTTTAAAAGTACTAACTTATTTTTTTCAGAAGATGCTCATTAACTACAGGTTTATTCCAAGGTCTAAGTGCTCTGCTTGAGTTTCAGGGTGCTTTCCATAGGAGAAAGAGAGAGCATTAAACCTAACTTTCCTTGGAGCATCTGCAGTACAGGGTTTCAGTACTGAATGTTTATACTTCATAAACACTGAATTTTGGGAAGAAAGAGAAGATAATGGAGGATACCTCTTGTTATATCCTCACACTTGAGACAGAGGTGGCAACCTCATGGATGCTGGTGAGTTCGTAGCACAGGATCCTCCAACAGAAACCCTTCCAATTCCCTTAGACTCCCATAAAAATTTTCAGAGAATTCTTTCTTCCTTGTTTCTGGCATAATTGAACACAATAAAGGGAAGTGCTATAGGGGAATTTTTAAAACATCATTATTTCTAAGTCTCCTCAAGTCTCTAAGGAAATATGATGTGATGCTAGAGAGGTTCTACTTCAGGGAGCTGGGAAGAAATGGTGTATACAGAGGTCCTCTGCACAGGTCTCATAGAGAGGACAGCATCTGGGCTTGTGTGTGTGTGTGTGTGTATGTGTGTGTGTGTATGTGTGTAATTTGAGACTCATGTGATAAAGATAAGCAGTTACAGAGAAAACTCACAAATTTTTGAAGGATTTTGCCTGGACAAAGTGTGAAAGTTAACTCCCATCCTTCCCCCTTCCCCCAATATCAGCTCAGCACCCAAGGTATGCACTTACGGCGGGTGTCCCTGGACAAACCCACAGGAGGGCTCAGCAGCATCAATATCACAGTCAGAGCTGCCATACAGGAGCATCTGGGAAGCCACAGACACACCATGCTGGAGAGCAGGAAAGGATGGATGACAGAGGATCAGGCAAGTGCCACTCAGTGAGAACAATGGCCCTTATCACCTACATCCCAAATAATAACAACCAAGGTGTTCATTTGTTTGATGTTAGACTTGATAATCTTAGTGTTGAAGAACCAATCAGCATCAGAGATGAAAATCATCATCAGTTGGTAGTCAGAGACTCACTATGAGGGCCCTGTTCTGCAACTTACAATTTCCTCTATGAAAATGACTGCTTTAATTTAGTCTTTTAAAGATTTGATCCAGTTGCATCTGAAACATTAATTAGACTATCTGTGAACTGTCTCTGTTGGCCTCTGACACAATAACTCTGGCTTTATAAGAATTAATATCTTATATGAAAAATCATTCAATTCCTTAATCATAGTTCCCATTATGATTTCCTCATTTTATTGAGGATATATTTCTTTATCATTCCCCTTCTTCTACCTTATACTAACAAAAGATGCAAGGAATTTGCTAATGAATACATTATAGAAAATTCAGAACATGATAAAAAATATGACTTACATCATTTAATGTAATCATATAAATTGAAGCATAATTTTATCATTCAATAATTATGCATTATATTAATATAAATGTAATGTCTTAGAATGGACTAGAAAGGACAAATATACATATAAAATTCATCATTACTTTGCATTCTGCCACAGTTCTAATAAGCAGTCTTTCCTTATGTGCCCTAGCATTTCTAAAGGTAGAAGTCACCATGAAGCAATAAAAATCATGAAAATTAACTTAGTGATTTTTTTGTATTTTTACTTTGTCCTCAGAATTGTCCTGAGGGATTTTTATATGTGCTATTTTAAATCAACTCTCATATCAGCACAGCAAGATAAGTAACCATTCCACTCCCAGAGATGGGGAGAATAAAGTGATGATGAATAAGCAACTTGCAAGGATACATGTTGTCCTTTTTGTGCAACAAAGTTTGAATGACTTGTACATGACCCAGTTTCTAAAGAGAATAATGTCTCTCATATGAAAATTACTTTATCACTTAAGTCATGAATATGCATATCAGTAAGGCTACTTTTCAATGAATTATAGCATTTTATTTTACATAATGTGAGTCAACCACTGTGCTGAAATTATAGCTGCCTCAAAAGATTCTCTTCATCTCCAAAGCTATTCTACTCTGGAGAGAATGAAATTTGGATTTATCCTTTGTAATGACATTTATGGCTCCACACAATTCCTAAATCCAGTTTATCACTCTTGATTATTATTTCAGCTTTCTTAGCTTAATGTAGGGGAAGTTTGATGAACCCAGAGCAAAACAGAAATAGTATCTCAACTTCATTGAAAAAATATATTTCTATTAATGTGGAAATTTTGAAATTTCTTAAAGAAATTGAAAAAATTTCACTATCATTCCTGAATTTCAGAAGAAACTCTTTGTTCCTAAATCTGAATGATAATTCATAACTACGGCTAGGCATGCAGTTGCAATCAGAACATTACATTTAATGTGACCAGCAGAAAAATTATAACTTAGAAACTAACTACAATGAGTGGTATTATAAGAAAATGAAGCTAAGCTTTTCCTGGGAATTACAGAATAAAATGGAGATCAAAGAAAAGAAATTTCAGATACCCCATTTGCCATCTTTATTTGGGGTAACTCCTATCTTGGGACACGGGCCCAATACCCCGACCCTCCCCATCCCCAGGCCACCAACCCAGCCCAGTGCTTGCAGCTACTTGGCTGGCCCCCAGCTCTCAATGCTAAGTCCTAAAATGCTCTATACAAAACATCTCTCCACAACAGTCATGCAGATCCCTGTGCTCAGCCCCCAGGACCTCTGGAGAGAGAGATTCCTGAATGGAAAGTAGAAAGGGCAGGGGTGAGAGAGATACAGTTTAGAGACTAAATTAGAGAACAGGAACTGTGGGGACCATAAGCAATATAAGGAACTAAGATCAGGTGCCCACATCACATGAGTGGACCCCAAAGGAGATTCCTGGGGATCTTCCAATGGGGACTGGCAAGTGCTATACCCCACCTCAAGGAGTTCTACCACTAAGACCACCCATCCCACCCTAATAACCTTCACCATCCTGAAGGTGGAAATACCAGCCCACTCCAGACAACCACAACAATTGAATGAGAAAGGAAGCAGGGAAGATATTGATCTCCAACAGACATAATTGTTCAATTTTCCTTTGAGATTTTTTCCCCACCCTCACATCCCCAGTATTTGTGAAACCAAGCACTTTTCATGCATTGGGCTACTGAGTGCCGCAGTCTGGCTGGGCACAAATGCCGCAGTCTGGCTGGGCACACAATCACGAGCCACCACACAGCTTGTAGATTCAAACAGCAACTCTTTATTCCCGAACTCACACCAGCCGTCTACAATCACGTTCTGGGGAAATCCACGTTCTCTGCCCAAATCCACGTTCTCTGCCCAAATTCACCTCCACTGGGCTTCTATCTCCAAAATATATTGTCTAAATCTCGTGAGAACTCAAGGGGAACTCAGGCAGCAGGATACGCCCTATTCCCAGCAGGAATAATCTTAAACCTTAAACCTGGAACCTAAACTGGGAACGCCCTAAACACGATTATCTTAAAACCGGGAACACCCTAATCTGCCTTGGTCCTTGAGCAAGGTCACCTACATTCAATGTCACTGCAACATGTCAGCAACATGGGGTACGCTGGCAAGGAAATTGTCATACCTACTTGGCTAATGGCTCCCAGCATCTCCCCTCTTCTGATTAATTAAACAACAAGCAATGTGGCTTAAGGACCGTGCCTGGTAGGTTGTCCAATTCAACATATGGTTCTTACCCGTCATGGGAAAAACTGACCTTTAGGCGTCAGCCTCCTGTCTTAGGTTGATACCACTGCAATTGAATCATACCCGTCACTGACTACCGGTCCAGCATACAGCCATACTTGTGGATAGGTCTATGCACCAGTGGGGGGGTGAGGTTCTTTGCCTCACCTCTGTTGGCCCCCAAATTTGGCCTTGGTGCCAGTGGGGGAGTGAGGTTAATGTGGCTTATGGACCGTGCCTGGTAGGTTGTCCAATTCAACATATGGTTCTTACCCGTCATCGGAAAACTGACCTTTAGGCGTCAGCCTCCTGTCTTAGGTTGATACCACTGCAATTGGATCATACCCGTCACTGACTACCGGTCCAGCATAAGCCATTGGCCCCCAAATTTTAGACCATCACTAGCAGAAGGGAGGAGGATACAGAAATGCCACGACACCAAGCCAATTGACGGCTCCTTGGGAAAAATTGCATCACTGGTGACACCATCAGCAAAGATATGCCAGCATTACCACAATTAACATGGGGTGCGCTGGCAAGGAAAAATTGCATACCTACTTGGCTAATGGCTCCCAGCAACTGAGGACTGGGATGTCTGAATAGTATAATATGGTTTTGTTGTATATTCTTTTATCCTTTATTTTTACACTTTTTTCTTTTTAATATTTTACTCACTTGCTATATTTTCCTCCCACTTATCTGTCTCCCCAGTCTCTTTCTCTCTTTTCTCCTGCTAACAGCCAACTTCTTTTGATTCCTCATTCATGCTTTCTATGATCTAATACCTCTATATTCTCACTTTCTACCTCATTAACATCTCAGCCTACACCTCCCATCTTCCTTTGTCCATCATTACAAATTGTAGACTCTTGTGAAAACTTACTGCTTGTATTGTAGATAATAACCAAACACACCCTTTCTGTTTACTGTGACAAAACTGTAAATGTCTAATAGACTATTTGGTTTAAGGCTGAGTATTGTTTCACTGAGTGCTGTTAATAGTGACCTCCCTCTTCAAGGCAAGGAATTGGAAACCTGCAGGGACGCTATAAGTCTAAAGGATAAAAACTGTAACACCTTGGATCTGTACTGCTAGAGGGAAATACACACAAATAACATGACAAAACAAGGGAAGAAAGTGCCCCCAAACAAACCAAGATACTACAATAATAGGATCCTTTGCCAGCACAGTAAAAGAAATGTCAGAGAAGGAGTTCAGAATTAAAATGATCTGTGAGGTAAAGGATGATATAAGAGAGAAAACTCAGGCAATAAAAGATCACTTCAATAAGCAAAAGACTACTTCAATAAAAAGATAGAGATTCTAAAAAAAATCAGAAATCCTTAAAATGAAGGAAACAATAAACCAAATTAAAAAGTCAAATAAAGTGTCACAAACAGACTGGATCACCTAGAAGACATAACCTCAGGCAATGAAGACAAAATATATAATCTCAAAAATAAAGTTGACCATAGAGTGAAGATGACAAGAAATCATGAACAGAACTTCCAAGAATTATGGGATAACATTAAAAGACCAAATTTAAAAATTATCAGGATAGAGGAAGGCACAGAAGTACAAACCAAAGGAATGAGTAATCTATTCAATAAAATAATATCAAAACATGTTTTTCAAACCTGAAGAATAAAATGGAAAATCAAATACAAGAAACTTACAGGATAAAAAATGTACAAAACTAAAATAGATCCACACCAAGGCACATTATAATAAAAATGCCTAGCATACATAACAAGGATAAAATTTTTAAAGGCCACAAGAGAAAAGTATCAGATTACATATAGGAGGAATCCAATTTGAACTTAGCAGATTTCTCAACCCAGTCCTCAAAGCCAAGACATCTTAGAAAAACATATACCAAGCTATGAAAGAAAATGGATGCCAAAAGAATCATATATCCAGAAAAACTAAGCTTCAGATTTGATGAAAAAATAAAAATCTTCCATGATAAACAAAAGTTAAAAGTACTTTACAGCTAGAAAGCCCACACTACAGAACATCCTCAGCAAAATATTCCAAGAAGAGGAAATGAAAACAGCAATGAAAATCAGCAAAGGGAGGAATGACACTAATGGAAAAGCCAATCAAAGGATAAATCAAGTCAAGTTAAAAACAAAAAAATAAACCAAAATGACTGAGAATACAAATCATGTCTCAATAATAACCCTGAATGTTATTGGCCAAACACATAATCAAAAGACATAGACTGGCAGATTGGATCAAGAAAAAAAAAATATGCAGACTACAAGAGACTCATCTCTTAGGAAAAGACTTCCACGGACTAAAGGTGAAAAAAACATACTACTCACATGGACTGTATAAACAAGCAGGGGTTTCCATCCTCATGTAAGATAAAGTGGACTTCAAGCCAAAATTTTTCAGAAGGGATAAGGAAGAACATTTCATGCTGCTTAAGGGAACTATACATCAACAAGACATAACAATTATAAATATAAATGCCCCGAACAATGGAGCATCTATGTAATCAAACAAATTCATCTCAATTTCAAAAATCAAATAGACTGCAACACAATAATACTTTAACACACCTCACTCACCAATGCACAGATCTTCCAAACAAAAACTAAACAGAGAAAATATAGAACTCAACAATACAATCAAAAATTTAGACTTCACAGACATATGTAGAGTATTTCATCCATCAATGAATGAATACACTTACTTCTTAAAGCAGCACATAGATCCTTCTCTAAAATAGACTATATACTATGCCACAAAACAAGTCTTAGCAAATACAAAAAAAATACAAACACTACCCTGCATTCTTGCAGATCATAATGAAATGAAATTAGAAATCAATGATAAAATAAATGATAAAAGCTACTCCAACATCTTCAGACTAAATAATATGCTATTGAATGAATGATGAATAGCAGAAAAAAATCAGGGAGGAGATTAAAAAATCTTAGAGAAAAATGAGAACACCAATACAACATGTCAAAATCTCTGAGACACTATGAAGTCAGTGCTAAGAGGAAAGTTCATTGCATTTAGCTCATTCATTAAAAGAATAAAAAGACAACAAATAAATGACCTAACATTACATCTTAAAGCCCTAGAAAAAGAAGAACAAATAAACACTAAAAGTAGTAGATGACAAGAAATACTTAAATTCAGAGCTGAAATCAATGAAATTTTAACATAAAAAATTCAAAAAATTGACAAAACAAAAAGGTGATTCTTTGAAAAACATGAAAAAGGAAATATCACAGTGGTTAAAACTGAAATACAAAAGATAATTAGAAATTATTTTGAAAATTTATACTTCAATAAAATAGAAAATCTCAAAGGCATTGACAAATTTCTGGAGATATATGATGTACCAAAACTGAATCAGACATACACAATTTAAACATATCAATTTCAAGCAATGAAATAAAAGATCATCAAAAGCCTACCAACAAAGAAAGCCCAGGACCAGATGAATTCTCAGCCAACTTCTATATGACCTTCAAAGAAGTATTAATACCAATATTCCTCAAATTATTCCATGAATATAAAATGGAGGAACTCTTCCAAACTCATTCTATGAGGGCAGTATCATCCAGATTACCAAAACCAGACAAAGACACATGAAGGAAAGAAAACTTCAAACCAATATTACTGATGAATAAAGAAGCAAAAACTAGCAATCAAATTCTGGAAAATTACATACAAAAACATATTAAAAAGATAATGCACCATGACCAAGGGGAGTTCATCCCAAAGATGCAAGGTTGGTTCAACTTATAGAAGTCAATAAATGTAATTCATCTCTTCAACAATGAAAGATAAAAACCATATGATCATCTCAATATATGCAGAAAAAGCATTTGAAAAAACATGGCACTCTTTCAAGTTCAAAACACTAGAAAAACTAGGGATAGTATGAACATACCTCAACATTGTAAATGCTAACTATGCTAAGCGCAAGGCCAACATCATTCTAAATGGAGAAAAATTGAAAGCATTCCCTCTAAAAACTGGAACAAGACAGGGATGCCCTCTTTCACCACTTCTATTCAGCATAGTCCTGGAAACTCTAGCCAAAGCAATGAGAGAGATGAAAAAAATTAAAGGGATATGAATAGGAAAAGAAGAACTCAAACTGTCACTATTTGCTGACAATGTGATTCTATAATTAGAAGATCCAAAAGATTCCACCAGAAAACTTCTAGAGCTAATAAATGAATTCAACAAAGTAGCACAATATAAAATCAACACCTGCAAATCAAATGCATTTAAGTATATCAATGATGAATCCTCTTAAACATAAATTAGGAAAGCTACCCCATTCACAATATCCTAAATAACAACAACAACAACAACAACAAAAACCACTTGGCAAATCAACCTAACAAAATATGTGAAAGACTCTACAATGGAAACTACAGAACACTAAAGAAAGAAGTTGAAGAAGACCTTAGAAGATAGAAAGATCTCCCTTGGTCTTGGATAGGCAGAATTAATATTGTCAAAATGGCCATACTACCAAAAGTATTATACAGATTTAATGCGATTCCAATCAAAATCCCAATGACATTTCTCATAGAAATTGAAAAGGCAATCATAAAATTCATTTGGAAAAATAAGAGATCCATAATAGCCAAAGCAATTTTTAACAAGAATGAAGCAGCAGGCATCACAAACCAGAACTTAAACTATACTACAAAACTATAGTAACAAAAATGGCATGGTATTGACACCAAAATAGACATGTAGGCCAATGGTACAGAATAGAGGGCACAGAGAGGACTTCACATAAATACATTTATCTCATAGTAATCAAAGGTGCCAAAAACATACATTGGAGAAAAGATTGTCTCTTCAACAAATGATACTGAGAAAACTGAAATCCATATACAGCAAAATGAAGTTAAATCTATATCTCCCACCATGCACAAAACTCAACTAAAAGTAGATCAAGGGCCTAAGAATTAGACCAGAGACTGCACCTAATAGAAGAAAAAGCAGGCCCAAGTCTTCATCACTTCAGCTTAGAACCTGACTTCCTTAACAAGACTCCCAAAGCACAAGAAATAAAATCAAGAATCAATAAATGGGATGGATTCACGCTTCTTCTCAGTGAATGAAATAATCAATAGCACAAAAAGAGAGCCTACAGAATGAGAGAAAATCTTTACCACGTGTACATCAGATAAAGCACTAATCTCTAGGATATATAAAGAACTCAAAAATCTTAACACCAAAAAAAAAAGCACAATCAATAAATGAGCTAAGGAACTGAGCAGACACTTCACAGAAGAAGATATACAATTGATCAACAAATATATTAAAAAAATGTTCAATATCCCTAGCAAATAGAGAAATGCAAATCAAAACCACTCCAAGATTTCATCTCACTCCAGTCAGAATGGCACATATCAAGAATACTATCAACAATTAGCGCTCGCGAGGATGTTGGGAAAAAGTTACACTCATGCGTTGCTGGTGGGACTGCAAATCGGTGCAACCAATCTGGAAAGCAGTATGGAGATTTCTTAAAAAAAAATTGAAATGAAACCACCATTTGACCTAGCTATCCAACTCCTCAATCTATACCCAAAGGACTTAAAATCAGCCTTCTATATTTACAGCAATTATATTTATAGCAATTCACAATAGCTAAACTGTGGAACCAACCTAGCCCTCCAAAAGATGAATGGATAAAGAAATGGTGGTATATGTACACAATGGAACATTACTCAGCATTAAAAGAAAATAAAATATGGCATTTTCAGGTAAATGGATGAAGTTGGAGAATATCATGCTAAGCAAAGTAAGCCAATCCCCAAAATATAAAGATAGAATGTTTTCTCTGAAAAGTGGATATTGCTGCATAATGACGGGGCCAGGGAGCACATAGGATAAATCAAGAAACTTTGGATATGGCAAAGGAAAGGAAGGAGAT
This sequence comes from Marmota monax, assembly GCF_021218885.2. Taxonomy (NCBI): domain Eukaryota; kingdom Metazoa; phylum Chordata; class Mammalia; order Rodentia; family Sciuridae; genus Marmota; species Marmota monax. The sequence continues at coordinate 37,864 of NW_026695010.1, forward strand.
GGGAGGTGGCATGGGTATAGGAAAGATGGCAGAATGAGTTGGACATCATTACCCTATGTACATGTAGGATTACATGAATGTTGAGACTGCATTGTGTACCATCAGAGAAATGAAAAGTTGTGGTCCATTTGCATAGAAGAGTCAAAATGTGCTCTGCTTTTATGTATAACAAATTAGAACAGATTTTATTTTTTTTATTTTATTTTTTTATTTTTTATTGTTGGCTGTTCAAAACATTACATAGTTCTTGATATATCATATTTCACACTTTGATTCAAGTGGGTTATGAGCTCCCATTTTTACCCCATATACAGATTGCAGAATCACATCAGTTACACATCCATTGATTTACATATTGCCATACTAGTGTCTGTTGTGTAGAACAGATTTTAAAAAAGGAAAAACAATTATATATCAACAACTTGCAGAAATACATTTAAAGAAAACACTATCAAAATTGTTCATATATATAAATTTAACACACAATTGACAAGTCATACAAATTTTATTTTTAAAAAGAATGGACAACAACTAGTATATTGTATTCACTTATGTGAAATAAAGTGATTTAAATATTATAATCTCACACTTTTCTTCAATGTTAATCCAATATACTGATAGCTTAGGTACAACAATGTACCCAATGTTACCAAACCATCAATCCTATAAAAGATCTCTGGGATGAATTTCTTCACTGAAAGCAAGTGGGGAAAGATCTACCTTGCTCTTGGATAGGCAGAATTAATATTATCAAAAATGACCATACTACCAAAAGCACTATAAAGATTTAATGCAATTCCATTCAAAATCCCAATGGCATTCCCCATAGAAATAGAAAAAGGAGTCATGAAACTCATCTGGAAAAATAGGAGACCCGAAATACCTAAAGCAATCCTTAGCAGGAAGAGTGAAGCAGGTGTCATCACTATACCAGAACTTGAACTATACTACAGAGAAATAGTAACAAAAACAGCCTGGTATTGGCATAAAAACAGGCTGGTAGACCAATGGTTCAGAACAGAGGACACAGAGATTAACCCAGAAAATTACAATTATCTCATATTAGACAAAGGTGCCAAAAACATGCATTGGAGAAAAGATAGACTCTTCAACAAATGGTGCTGAGAAAACTGGGAATCCACATGCAACAAAATGAAATTGAACCCCTATTTCTCAACATGTACAAGGATATACAATTAATCAATAAATATATGAAAAAATATTTTGCATCTCTAGCAATTAGAGAAATGAAAATCAAAACTACTCTAAAATTTCATCTCACTCAAGTCAGAACAGCAACAGATGGTGTTGGAGAAGATAATGCTAAGTGAAGTTAGCCAATACCAGAAAAACAAATGCCAAATGTTTTCTCTGAAATAAGGTGAATGACTCATAATGGGGTAGGGAGGGGGAGCACGGGAGCAATAGACAAACTCTAGATAGGGCACAGGGTTGGGAGGGGAAGGGAGGGGGCAGAGGGTTAGCAAGGATGGTGGGATGTGATGGACATCATTATCCAAAGTACATGTATGAAGACATGAGTTGGTGTGAACATACTTTATGTACAAATAGAGATATGAAAAATTGTGTTCTATATGTGTAATCAGAATTGTGATGCATTCTGCTGTCATATGTTTAAAAAATGAAATCAATTTTTAAAAAAAGATCCCCAAGGGGCTGGGGATGTGGCTCAAGCTGTAGCGCACTCGCCTGGCATGCACACTAGGTTAGATCCTCAGTACCACATACAAATAAAAATATTGTGTCCACCAAAAACTAAAAAAAAATAAATATTAAAAATTCTCTCTCTCTCTCTCTCTCTCTCTCTCTCTCTTTTAAAAAAAAGAGACCCCAAAAAAGATATGGTGTCCACCTAAAACTAAAAAATTAATATAAAAAATTAAATTTAATTAGGTAAACAGATAAAAATAAATATGTCTTTAAAATTACTAACTCACAAGTTTCTCTAGGTGGGAAGATAATAATAATAGAATGTTGATTTCTACATAATGTCTAGAATGTTTCTAGACATTTGTTTCTAGGATTTTTTCTTCAACTTGTCTGATATCTTGGGTTTTATAATTTAAAATGAGTAAATTAGATTTAACATCAGTGGGATTAATCTTCACTAGAAAAATCTGATTAATTTACAAAGTTAAAGTGCTAAAACATCAACTGCTAAATATAAAGTCAATCATTCATAAAATTTTATAAGAACATATATTTAAACAGTATGCATTTATTTTCATAAATTGATAAATGGAATCATTTGTCTAAATTCAGAAATTTCATAAGGATTGTTTCAGAATGTGGATTAAGAAAAGGGTCAACAGCTAGGAAAGAGAAATAAGAAGGTTTTAGGTATGGAAATATATTTTAGTATGGAAAATATGTTTCTGGATAAAGAGGGCTTTGTGTGGTAACGTAAATTTGTTGAATGTCTAAGCAAGTCACAAAAGGGTTTGTTAAGGGTAAATTGTTAAAGTGTGCATGTAACTAAATTGGTCATTTATATAATTAGCATAATCAATCAAAACTCTTCAAGGCTTTTCCTAAGATCAAATATTAATGTACTGATATAAACCAAAATTTAATCTATATTACAACAAACGTTTTTAAAGAAATTAGTGTTTAAACTTGATATAAAAACATCAATGTAATTGTGGTTCTATTACTGTCTACTTTGTATACTAAATGTGTTAATATTTTTCAGGTATAGGAGTGCTTGAAGTAGGAGGTTTAAAAGAGCATTTTATCAAGCTGAAGTTCTCCAAACTATAGTTTTCTGTAATAGTAATTTTAGACTTATAAAATTAGCAAATTTTGTGGGGATTCATTTATATCATTCAATGTTCTATAACTAGACATGAACTTTATGTTAATTTTTACACTGGGGTAGAAATTTAAATGTGTTTTTAAAAGATAATGAGAGCCTGATCTGTTAAAGGTTAATATTGTGAAACAAAAACATTTTGCCACTTTCCCACAAGGAGGGCTTAAGAGCTCTCTTAGCTATTGTTTGAGTCCTCTTTCAGATGTAATGTCATATTGTCTTAGCTAACATTCATATAGACTTAGAAAACAATATATATAAACTTTATAAAATGATATTTAAGAAAGAGGCAAAGATCAGCTTCAGAAATAAAACACTTTACCTAAGATTTACCAGGAGGTCCACCTCACCTGAGTTAAGACTTTGCCTCTCACCTTACTCCATGTTGAGGTAATTTAAAAATAGTATAGATGTAAGCTCCATTTGAGGTCATGTTCAAAGGATAAAGTTTTGTTATAAAGGTTACTGGGATCTCAAAACAACAGGAGGTATAATATATTATGTGCCACAAGTGAAATAAATCAATGAAACAGTCTTGAAGCAGGACATGGGACTTTATTTGCTGGTAGGCCAAAGCTGCCTCTGCCCTCTTTGACCCCCATCAATAGTTAAGCACATCTTGTATAGCCCACGACCATGAATGCTAACAAGGCCAAATAAGCAACTGTTGCTATAGTTCAAAACCATAGCAATTTAGAAAGGGGGTCAGTATGACCCAGTTCAGGATACAGTTGGGGTACAACATACTGCCCAAGAAAAATGGGAATTAAAAAGAGAACAACTTATAAAAACATTTCTTAATAATATATTGTATAAGAATAACAGAAACATTTTTTCAACCACCATAAATTTCTAAACAGAGTTTGCTAAGCAGCATGTGGGGCAGAGGCAGGGTTTTCTCATAGGATAAGCATTTCGTACATGAAATGGAGTCTCAGGGTAAAATGGAGTTTGTCTGGTCAAAGCACATATGGTTTGGCCCATAACAATATAACTAAGTAAGCTTTAAGATTATAAAAGTTACATTTCTTAGTTCATAGTTATTATAAAAACTCAATATTCTTTTACACTTGTTAATTTCATCTTGTATTTTCCTTGTAAACTTTAAATGTCATCTGTTATTGCCTTCTAGAACTAGAACTTTCAATGTAATAACCTAAGTTAATTTGACATATTAGGCCATCATCTATAAACAGAATGTAAGGTTAACTTTCAGTACTAATACTGACCCCTAATTAAATAAAAGGGGTGAATTGCTGTAAAGTTATAGACATTAAAGTTAAAACCCAGTACTCTTACTTTAAGACTGGTGAAACTGGCTTGCTGGATGTTTCAGACCAAAGCTTAGAGATTAAAGTTAAGGAAGTAAAAAGGCCAAGAAAGAAAATAGCCAATATTTGCCTCTTGTCCTCTGAGTCAGCTTAAACCCAATGAACAAGGGAACTTCTTTAAGGGTTTTGCAACTCTGGGTCACATGACCTCCCCATCAGGGGAATCATTGAGACTCTGGAGAACAGAAAGCTGACCAGTGCGCATGCTGCAAAATGAAGGGTCTTTGGAGAAGGAAGACATCCCTGATGCTTCCAAAGGAAGCCACGTCATCAAGGAGACCCTAACCCTCCTAGCAGATGGCACCAGAAGAGGTAAGAGGCTTCTCTTAAGTTCCCCAAGAGTGATCCCTGTGGGAAGTCAGATAACTCTTAACAATAGATAAGAACAACATCAATTTGACCAGCTTTTTCTTGGACACCTAGCAAAAACAATCATAACCAAAGTATGGGAACTTAAAAGAAAAAATTGATTCTTTTAATAGAACATAAGATGTACAGATGTACACTTGTTTCAGTCCCACAGCCTGGACGCCCCCAAATTCTGAGGCATTTTATCCTATGTGAGGCTCATATTTACCCCTGCCTACCAAAAATTGGTCTCACCTGTATATCTTTATCTTCCTTACTCCTCAAATTGACTTTTTACCTAACAACTGAAAGTTTGCCTATTCTGATAATAGTACACACAAGAGAGCACCATTATCCGGATATTTCTTCAGTTTATTTTCTTTCTCATAGGGCTAGAGATATCCACTGGGATTGGCACAAGAGCAGCAGGATTAGGAACTTCTGGTTACTACTATAAAAAGTTGTCAGGACAGGTTATTGAAGATACCCAGTAAGTTACCAATTTGGTACTGACTTTACAAAATCAATTGGATTCCCTGGCATCTGTGATCCTTCAGAATAATTGGAGCCTAGATTTCCTTACTGCCTAACAAGGTAGCCTTTGTCTCATTTTCAGGGAAGAATGTTGTTCTATGTCAATCATTCAGGACTGGTAAGGGATAAAGTTAAATAACTACAGGACCTATTGGAACAGCATAGTGAGAACTACCTGATTATTAAATGGTGGGCTTCTTGGCTTTTCCTCTTTTAATCCTTCTAATACTCATTTTTCTCATAATATCCTTTCCCCCCACTTTGTAACTTTATACAGAAGCAACTTCTTGACAACATGACCCATCGAGCCCAGACTACCTCCAAAGAACACGCAAAAGCCTTTCTCCTCCTTCACTCACAACATGACTCTCCTGAGCCCCATAAGGAAGGAATGACCCATACTGATGTCAAAATTTCCTCCCTCTACACCCCACTCAAGCCTCAACCACCAGAACCATGTAGGAGCCTAAAATATTCTCCATCTCCTTATTCTCTTGCAGATCTCAGACAGGGACCGCCTACTCTGCCCCTTCTCAGAAGGAAGTAGCCAGATATGATAAAATCACCAAACACATTATATCCCTTTCAGAGTCTGGAATGATAAATATTGTTACTTACCTGCCCTCCTGCCCCACCCTAAATTAAATATACCACCAAAATTCCTCTCATAATCTGGCCCTGCCCATCAAGAGGGCCCACAAAAAGTAACTAACTCCTCCCATGACATGGCTTTGCTAAGACCCTATAAAAGCCAGACCCTTGTGGTGGTCTGCCACCATTTTGCCCCCAAAGATGTGCCCCTCCAGTGCTGAATAAATCTTCTCTGGTCCATGAGGTCTGCCTTCATTTTTCTTTTTCTTTTTGTATTCTCTTTCATGTGCTTTCAAATGTGACTTGAAGGTTCTCTTTTCCAACTTTTGACATTCTTCTTTTTATTTTCTATATTAGGCCTTTTGATTAAGATTTGTCATGAGGAGCTTCTTTGCTGATTTTGTATGTTTAGGATCCTACATGCCTTTGTATGTGGCTATCTAATTTCTGATATGGGGGAAGTTTACTGTTTCTATCTCATTAAAAGTGTTCTCAATGTCTTTATCCTGTATCTCTATGTTGTCGTCTGTCAAAATGATTCTCAGGTATAGTCTCTCAAAGATTTCCCAGAGTTCTTGTAAATTCTGTTCATGTTCTGTCATTTTTTCCCTTTATTGCATACTGTGTACTCAAGTTCATGTACCCTATTTTCAAAGCCTGAAGCTCTTTTCTATGCAATCTAATCTCTTGTTTATGACTTCAAGTGATTTTGTAATGTGATTCATACTGTCTTTCATTTCAAGGAGTTCTGATTGGTTTTCTTTAAATGTTTTAATTTCTTTATTGAAATGATCTTTCATCTCCATTTGCTATCTTAATTAATTCCTTGGATTGTCTTTTAATTCACTAAACATTTTAAAAATAATTTTCTCTAATCTTTCTCAGGAATTTCATCCATTCCAATATCTGTGTAATCTTTAATTAGGGGATTGTGAATTTAGGTGGGAGATTTGACTGCCTGGGAAGAAAAGGAACAAGAACCAAGGTATGAACAAACAAAAAAATGTAAGATTTAAAGCACTTGAACCCCCATATAATTATACCCCATCTAAGTCAAATCAAGGCTAAATAATGAACAAGTGCAGAATTAAAATATTAATGTGAAAGTAAAATTATATATATATATATATATATATATATATAAATTTTTGAACATATTGGCACTGAGAAAACACACACCAACTGCATACACACACTCACACACAACCATGTGTAATGTAAGTGTGATATAATAAAATGATATTTGCAATTTTTAAAAATGTTAAAACTTAAAAAAGGAAGAAAAAATTTAAAAATGTGAACATGGAGAAAAAAAGGTGGGGAGAGAAATATATCTTGATGAGAAATAATTAACTTGTTTCTAGTGTGGTGGTTAAAACTTTGGGCAGCTAAATATAAAAATTTTCATTCTTTATATTTATTTTTTGGCTCTGTAACCCTTGAGATGTGTGTTGTCTTTGTATTCCTCATCTAGTTGCCAGCTAAATATAAATCTCAGCTTCCAGTCTCCCAGTACAGGTTTGGATAGACAGGGGAGTGCTGATGACTTCTGTAATCCTGTGGAGGGGGTGAGGCAGAGTTCTAAATTGGAAGTTCTAGTAGTTAGGGTTTAATCTTGGGTAAATTTTGGAACTCTGCCAGTGGATATTTGAGATTTGATCCACATTTGATGCTGGTCTTTGCTGGACCTGTGGATCTCCAGCACCTCTGGTAAAATTCACATTGAGAAAAAAATTCATGTTTAGGGCATAGAGACTAACCTTCCACATTTTCAAATTCACTGCTGTGAATGTGAATTTCTGTGTATCTGCCCTGGAGTGCAGACTCCCAGGTGGCCAGTATAGGTGTCTTCCCAATTGCTGTATGGAGCATCAGCAACAAAATGAGCTTTCTCCCCTTGTTGTTCAAGTCTTATATGAACCAGGGATAATTATTTTTGTGGCTATTTCAGTCACTCTGGTTCAGGCACACCTTGCAGATAGTAAAATGTGACAGGTGGCTGATTACTTCATGTGATCCTAATTTGTCTCTGCTCGATGTCACACAGTGATTATAGATAGTTCCCAGACTGCAGCAGAAGTCATTTTCTGGGCCAGGATCTAAGTGCCAATGAACTCTCTGCCCCCAGGATCTAATAAATTTTGGGTTGGTTTTGCCGCAGTCCGGCTGCAGCAAAATAACCGAGGGGTGACGAACAACTTGTGTACATTGATACAGCAGGAGTGGGAGCCATTTATTGTAGGACAGGAGGGGTATATATACATTACACACAGCTTATCTTAATTAACATAAACTAGATACAGCAGTCAACCAATAAGGAATCTCCACACTTAATGGCTCGCTGGCATTACTTCACAAACCACTCCCTCTGGCAAAATGCCAGGCCCCATCCTGACTTGTTTATAGACCTTAAAATTTCACCCTTTTGTTTAATTTAAATAACGACCATAGTGGCTTTTACACAAACACCATGAATAATCTGCTACAAGCAGAAGGGGAGAATACAAAATGCCACAATACCAAGCCAATTGATGGCTCCATGCAAGAAGCCCTTGGAAAAATTATACCAGGAATGATACCGTTAGCAAAGATACCGAGTTACAATTTGTTGTAGATTACAGTTTGTTGTCTCAGTCCAGGTAAAGCAGTGTCTCAATAGATTAACTCACAGTCCAGGTAAATCACAGTCCAGGTAAGTTCTGCAGGCAGCTAGCTTAAATCATAGTCCAGGTAAGTTCTGCAGGCAGCTAGTTTGATCCGAAGTCTCGTCTGGTTCTCAGCAACACTGGAAATTCTTTCACCCTCATCTTCACCGGCACTGGGACGAAGGCAGGAACTCCGGCAATGATGCTAAAGAAAATCCTGTAGTATTCCAGCAGGCACTAAGAAAATAACCTTCTGAACAATTTAGTATATTATCTCAAGGTTTTTTACATTTGAAATAAGCCTTAATAGTGCTCATTACTCATTAGCTTTCAGGTGTGGGAGAACCATTGTAGTTATTGACATTGGAAATGATCAAACTTCAGGGACACAGGCCGTCTTCCGCCTGCAGTGTCCTGGACAGACCCAGATGGCCCCGGGGAGAGTCTGGGGAGTGTTCCGGACTCAAACTGCCACTGGGCACAGGGAGCAAGAGCCTGCGAGACTGTGCCTCTGGGTCAGGTTTGGATTTGGGCTCTCGAAGTGGCGTCCCGCTCCCCGGGCGGGGGGCGGGGAAGAGCCGGCTGCCGACACTTGGAAAGTCCTTGCTGCGCCATGACCAGCTCGCGCACGTGGCAGCCACCTCGCAGATTCACGCACCCTCTGGTAATGAAAAGTATTCAGTAATAGTCTTTTGCTGCAACTTTCCTGATAATCCTTCCTCCTCTGAACTTTCTTCTTTCTGACTAGAGTTCCTGGGCTTCCATCAACACATGCCCTAACTATTCTTGGTAGCAATGGGGTGCCTCTTTCCCTTATCAATTTACTTAACACCCCTTCCATATTTTCATCACAAAGACAATACAACATTTCAAGACAAAACAAGACACAAACATACTGTATCAATCTTCTCCATTTTTTCAAAATGGCCATTTTTCCTCTCGCCCTATCTAGGACGAGCAGATTTGCTCCCATCCTATCCATGGACAGGCAGCTTTTTTTTGTCACTTACCCCCGAGTGTCCCGGGGCTCCCCGGACGGGCCACTATCTGCCGCAGTCCAGCTGCAGCAAAATAACCGAGGGGTGACGAACAACTTGTGTACATTGATACAGCAGGAGTGGGAGCCATTTATTGTAGGACAGGAGGGGTATATATACATTACACACAGCTTATCTTAATTAACATAAACTAGATACAGCAGTCAACCAATAAGGAATCTCCACACTTAATGGCTCACTGGTATTACTTCACAAACCACTCCCTCTGGCAAAATGCCAGGCGCCATCCTGATTTGTTTACAGACCCTAACAGGTTTCACTGAACCTCTATGTCCACTGACTTTGTGTCCATTAAATCAGCCTCCCTCCTTAATCCACAGGAGCCACCAGGCAAAAACAACTTGTTTCATTAGCTCTGCCTGTGCTCCCCTCACCCCCCGACCAGTAGCTCTCCACTGCTGCTGCCAGCTGAGCTGGCATGTCTCCTAACATATTTTTTCTTGTATTCTCTTCAAAGTTTCTGAGTTTCTGTGTCCCTGTAGTTTCTTTTACAGCCCAGTATTAAGTTTCAGTGAGTTCCCTTTGTTATCCACCTGGCTGAGGGCAGCCACTTTGTGAGTTTGGTGCTAGGCAACTGCTGGGAAGTGCACCCTTCCTCTAATTCACCATCTTCTTAATCAGTTTTGAAAAATTATGTGTACTTGATTAAAGAAGAGTTCAAATAATCTGAAATTCATTTCAAAGAGGCAGTCTGTATGTCCTTTTTTTCTCAAATTTGGGTTCACAGACAAATAACATTTGGTAGAAATGATTCCCCACAATTATTAGGTTATGTCTAGAGATATCTTGCAGTTGTTACTTTGCTGTCTTGGAGAAAATATTCCTGGAATGCTCAGCCCAACCCTTGGAAGCTGGTCTTCATTGAAGATAGGGCCACATAAGTCCCTAGAGGCCCCCCCAAAAAGTGGCAGAGATACTGTCTCATGTCCAAGTTGCACCTTTTGAAAACCTGAGCTCCAGAAACCATCTGACTATAACCACATGAGACACCCAATGAGAAACCCCAGCTGAGTCCCATCAGTTCCCAGAGCTATGGGAAATTATTACATGGCTATAACCTAAACTACTAAGTTGCAGCCAAGTGATCACACAGAAGCAGATAGTAAAATAGTGTGTTTTTCAAAGACTTTCATCTAAAATATCAAATCCACTAGCATACAATTCTATATAACATTCTCTTACTATCTTCTTGTTGTCTGTAAGGACCTCTGAGAATATCATCTTTTTCATTTCCACAGTTAATGATTCATTATTTGGGTTTTTTCCTTCCTTATTAGTTTTGCAAGCAGGTTTATCAAAATAGAAAGCATAAATCTTCAGACTTTATTTTCTTTACTAGAAAATTATTTTCAAATATACTAGTTTTTCTCATGTTTATTTGTTTCTTTTTTTTATTTTTTAAGTTCAAATTGCTTTTCTTTTTCCAAATTTATCAGTTGAGATAATTGATGCTTATATATCAGTTCTTTTATAATGTAAAAATTTAAAACTATAAAGTCGCATCTAAAGATTTCTTTGATTGGATATTAAAGTTTTTGAAAATCTAATTTAATATGATGTTATTTTAGATTATTTTGTCATTTCTATCAATTTGTTATTTGACAAACCATAGGTCACATAGAAATGACTTGCTTCACTTTCAAGAATATGGGAGACTTTCTGAATCTTATAGATTTGTAATGTGACAAGATTGTGGTGAGAGAATACATTCTTTGTGATTTTCAACTCTTTGAAGTTATCATCACAGGTGTTTGTCCATAGTATGTTTCATTTTGATGGATTTTTGCCCCAATGTAAAGAAATATCCTGTAGGTATAGGATGTCATTAATATTCAGGTCTATTATAAATTCCAATTCAGTCCATGTGGTTGAATGTTGTTCATGTCTACACTTGCTGACTGCTGTTTGTTTGCATTTAGCTATAGAGATGTTTTCTGCCTTCTGTCTATCTCAAAGTTCCCACACCACCACACTGAACTCAGCAAAAATCCTAAAAGACGCAGAAGCTGGTAGGGAAAAGTTGATATATATTACATTTGAGACCTCCATAACTTTCAATCCATCACACAAGCCCAGAGGGTGGTTTCTCCTCGCCCTGTCATTATCTCCCTTTCTGTGCATCCCCCAGGTTTTACCCACATCAAGATTCATCAAATGACTCAAGAGAATAAGAGTGGACATTTTTCTCTGTTGTCCTAATCAGCACTTGTCCATTTCTGGAATTTGGGATTTTAGACTTCTTTTATTGGTAACACTTAGAAGTTTTAAAATAATTTTTAAATTAATTTTACCTATTAGATTATTTTATACATTTTTTGTTTTCTAGTGATGAGAATGACATTATAACTTTCTATGTATTAGTTGGCACTATCTCTAATTATTAATTTTATTCTAATCTCTGTTAATTGTTCAGGGGCATTCACTTAAAGCCCTGTACATTATTCCCCTGGAATAACTATACCATTATTTATTTAACTTCTGTCTAAATATTCACAATGTTTTATTTTCTCTTACATTTTTTTATCTGCCATTTGGGCCATGTAGGTGAGAATCTATCTAGAGCATAAAGTCCTAGTGTAGAAGTACTAGACTATCTACACTGTCATATTAGGCATGCTCATTCATGTTCATATTTTTATGCATAAGATCCAAATGTCATCTTATAGCATATGAGTGATTCCATTCTCTTAATATCTTCAAATTCCTTAATTTCAAACAAACCACTATTCCTGGACATGATGACACATGCCTCTAATCTCAGCTACTGTGGAGGCTAAGGCAGGAGAATTGCAATTTCAGGGCCAGCTTCAGCAGCTTAAGGACACCCTCAGCAACTTATCAAAACACCATCTCAAAATAAAAAAATAAAAAGGAGTGTGGGTATAGCTCTGAAGTAAAGTACTCCTATAGTCAATTCCTGGTATTAAAATAATAATAATAATAATAATAATAATAATAATAATAAAAAAAAAATAAACCACTATATTTTCCAATTTGTTGGGAGCTATTTTGGGAGGCCAAATAGCATGTGACTGTGTCTGATTCCCCTGCTGCCTGATGTGGCATCTGTAGTCATGCTGTGATCTGGATAGCCCTGGTCTTCTAGGGTGCCAGCAACTGTGTCCTTGTGCATGGGCCTGCCTTCCTATATCCCCATGGGTGGAGCTATGCTCACATGTTTCTTTGTAATATTATCTCTTGCCCTGTTGGGGATAGAATGTTCCATGGAAACACCCTTTGTATGTCCCCTTCTCTTATTCTGCCCTTGAGTGTGGCCTTCCTAGATATCAGTCAACCTGCTGACAGCAGACATCATGAAGCTAGACTCAGCCCCTTGAAATCTGACCCCATGCCTCATTTGAATAGCTTCTCCTCAAAAAGAGGGGTCAACACCTTCTCTCTCTCTCTCTCTCTCTCTCTCTCTAGAACCTTAAGTTCAGAGAAGCCATCACAACAACCCCACAGAAAAAGGTATTTCTGTCTGTTTTTTTCTTTATTTTATTAGTTTTAATTAGTTACACATGACAGCACAATGATTTTGACATATACAATTGAATCAGATGGGATATAATTTCTCATTTTTCTGAGTGTACAAGTTGCAGAATTACATTGGTCATGCAGTCACGTATATCTGTCTCTTGTGTAGTTATTTCAGGCAGCCCAATTATCCCAGTTCCCCTGGAGTGACCCCCTGAGTGTTTTAGTCACATGCAACCTGGCAAGCAGCATCCCTGTGTGAACTAAAGGTCTGAGTGTTTAAGTTGCTGGGAAAGCAAATGGTGGCCCATATGGGGAACTCCAATATAAATATTAAAAGTTTAATGGGTTTGAAATTTCTCTCCAGAAGTTAAGCATGCTTAGGATTGCAGAGTATTGGGGCTGAATTGTAGAAAGTAAGAGAATTAGACAGAAGGAAAATCTGTGACTTTAAACTTTTAATATTGGGGAATAATTTGTCTTTAGAAAGAAAAAATAATAATTTTTAAAATTCTAGAGACTTTAAATGAATGTAAGAGTTATTAAGATGATTAATGGGCTATGTTGTTAAGTTGAGTTCTCTCCCATGGAAAGAGTGCTTTTATGGACTTTTTTGGATTGTTTTTGTAAATCTTTGTAAAAGATTTTTTGGGTTTTATGTATTAGAAATCTGTGCGTGAACAGTGAGAAAAAGGGAAAGAAGATGTTGTGAAGTTTATCTGAAAAGAAGTAAATTTTAATTTTCTATTGTTTTGTGAATACTCCAAAAATTTATTCTGAATGCCTTTGCCACATTCCTGTCTACTGGATTAGAATGGATGTAGCTCAGCTGCTGGGGATAAAGCAGAGTAGGACAGTGCTTTTAACTCTTAAATGACCTGACCTAAATGCCTAATGCAGACTGCCTTAAGATCTGATGGTAACACTGGCATCTACCATTAAAACTCACTTTTAAAGCACCCACGTGCTACAAGAAAAAGTACAAAATACAGGAGGACACAAGCTGCAAGTGCAGGTCACAGAAACAAAGCTAGCTGCTACCCGCCTTAGAATCCTGACCAGGCTGGGGAATACAGACAAATCAAAGGAAATGCAACCAGCTAGAAAATCTCAGGAAATTTTTGCAAGGACAATGAGCAACAGATTCCATGCTGTTTCCTTCACCATGGTAACCGCCTGACGCCTGTCAAGAGGTGTGGACTACCTGGTCCTGCCTCCTGCCTTTCTGCAGGCTTCCCATTGGTCTTTCCATTGTCACTCAGACAGGACTTCTGGTCCCACCTTCCAGCCACTAACCTGTACTGTCTGTTTCAGACCTACTACAGGAGCTGCTCAGAGCTTACATTTTTAAAAAATGCTCACCTATAAATGCTAACAAAAGATCTTTTTCAGGCAAAATCTAACTCCACAGGTTTCTATGTTGCAGCCCTAAATTTAAGTTAGTTTTGAGTTCAATAACCTGACTTTTCTCTATAGTTGTGTTACTAAATAATGTTGTATTGATGAGAGATACTAAATTTTACTTTTAATTTTGGAAGTTATGAGGATATATTTTCTCGACACAGGAACAAAGGCAGCAATGTTCCTGTGATGAACAAAAAATCCTTATTCTCATTCCTGGCTATATAATTACAAAAAGTAAATAAATATGTATACATAAGGATCTTATTTCAGTTACATCAAGTGACGTTACATATAAAAGTGCATTCCGAATTAAAAATAAATTGAAATGGATCCAAATATCTAAAAACCATGTGGTCACCTAAAGTTAATACGATTATAAGTTATGCCCCTATTCTTAATAAATATTTTTCTAGTTATTTATATAACCTATAGTTGTTAATCTATAAACTAATTAACATATATGTCTAATTGTTTAGTTAATGTATATTTGTCTAATTGTTTTTCTTCAACAGAAAACCCATAATTTATACATTTTATACATACATTTATCTGATACTCTGCCTTATAGTACAGATATTTGAGATAAATGTATTTTACTATTAAGTTACTTTCAGGAGAAAATACAAACTTCAAGTAATTTCTAATTCTCAAAGTTATTGTACAAACTTTTATAAGATGATAAACAAGAGATTCAAGATGGCGGCCTAGAGGAAGGCTGCATTCCTACTTGCTCGATGGCTTGGGATTCAAACAGCGGGAATACTGCTTCTCAAAAAGCCTTTTGAAAATATAGTTCAGAAATTCCACTGAAAAGAGACCTGCCTGCAATTGGTAGGATTTTTGGAGGTGATAGATTGCCCCACAAGAGTGAATCTCCGCCACGCAGCGCAGTGTAGAGGTCCGGACACGACAGCCGCTGCCCGCGCGACTCTACTCGGCGACCGCCAGAGACTGCCCGCCCACGGCCCCCGCGAATGGGCGTCTAGAGACCGCCCACCCGCCTGTGACCATATGACCATGCGGCTAGACCCCGAGGCGCGGCCCAGCAGGTGTGGCGCAGGGACTCTAGGAAGAGGTCTCTAGCCAGGCCTTCATGAAGTAGCGAACCGGGAGCTGTAACCAACCAAAGACAGACCAGTCCCACCCCTCCCTTCGGACACTACGGCAAGGAGCCTGGGACCCACCATAGCAGAGAGGTGACGTCACCGGAGTTCGGCCGAAGGAATTCCTTCCCAGTGGAATCCACTTTAGCAGGTGTGTGACTCCAACCCCCTCCAGATACAAGCAGCCAGGAAACCTCAGGAATCTCCCTGGGGGGGTGTCTGTAGGGAAGTAGAGGGGATTCCCGATCCCCAACTCCCCTTACCACCAGCGGCAACACCCAAGGTCTTAGCCGCCAGTTTCCGGGGGCAGGCCCACCAAAGGGGTCTAGAAAAATTAAAACTGTTGGTCCCCAGATCACTGCACCACAGCACTGGGGCTTAGATGAATGACAGAGAGAGCGCTCAGTCATTCGGGAATTAGGACACGCGGTGGGGCTACAAGTGTAACAGGTTCTTTGGGGAACCGCCTACGGTGAACAGGACCTGGCTGGCTGGCTGGCAGGAGGAAGGGGGGAAGGGGCCAGAGAAGTGAAAAGGCTCTGGACTAACAGGACTGAGAGACTCTCAGGAGCCGCCTTACAGGAATTGCTATCAGCATGTAGAGGGCAGAAGCTCGGCTTGGAGGGCACAGCACCGCCTACTGGAAGAGAAGAAAATGGATCTCTAAGACATCAATATTTTTTTCTCTCTTTGTTCTTTTCTCCCCTTTTCCTTCTTTCTTTCTTTCCTGTTTCAAGTTTTATTGTTCTTTCCATTCTCCTCTAATCTATCTCTCTCTCCTTCTTTCTTTTTAAGAGCACCTTCCTTCCCCTACCCCCCAACTTTCATCCCAAGCATTACGTCTTCCATTACGTGTAATTGTCTAAATGCAAATAGGTGAATGTTTCAAGGCTGTCTATAGGGCTCCTAAATACCTAGCTACTACCAACACCCTGACCCAATCACCTGTTAGTATCCCCCATAAGTAGAGCAATCTTCTAAAGTACCCAAGACATACTAACCCTCATACCATCATAGCACCTAACCTAAACATAAAGTCCTAAGAACAAACAACAAATCACTATATACATACAGAATCCGGAAGCCTTTTATGAATTGAATGAATCAGCTTTAAAGTACAATAAAGCCCAACATTTCTAGGCATAGTCTACCACCACAAAGGAGAGACAACAGAGATATACAAAACCAAAACAAATTTATAGGAGAGACCAGAAACACAGCAGTCAAACAGAGCTGGAAAGTAACGTGAACAACATGAAAAAACAAGGGAAAAAAGGATTACAAACAATGCAGGACAACTTAAATCTACAGGAGGACCTAGAAGCATCAGAAACATGGACAGGGAAAGAACTCAAGGCATACCTAACTCAGATGGAACGGAATATTAGAGAAGACATGAGACAGCAAGTCCAAGCAATGAAAGTATATTTTGAAAACGAATTAAACAAACAAATTCAAATGGCAAAGAACGAGCTTTACCAGGAGATAGAGATTAAAAAAAAAAAATCAAACAGTAATCCTAGAAATGCAGGAAACCATAAACCAAATTAAAAACTCAAACGAGAATATTACAAATAGACTAGATCAAGTAGAAGTCAGAACATCAGATAATGAAGACAAAGTTTATCAACTTGAAAAGAATATAGTCAACACTGAAAGGATGCTTAAATCTCAAGAGCAATCTATCCAAGAGATATGGGATGTCATAAAAAAAACCAAACTTGAGAGTCATTGGGACAGAAGAAGAAGGTACAGAGGTTCAAAACAAAGGAATGGACAACCTATTAAATGAAATAATCCTAGAAAACTTCCCAGAGATGAAAGATGGAATGGATTGCCAAATCCTGGAAGCCTACAGGACGCCAAACATTCAAAACTGTAATAGACCATCTCCAAGACATATGATTATGAAGATAGCCAACATACAGAACAAGGAGAGAATATTAAAAGCTACGAGAGAAAGGAGGCAGATTACATTCAGGGGTAAACCAATTAGGTTAACGACTGATTTTTCATCACAGACTTTGAAAGCAAGAAGATCCTGGAACAACGTATTTCAAAAGCTGAAAAATAATGGATTCCAATGAAGAATACTGTATCCAGCAAAATTAAGCTTCAGATTTGACAATGAAATTAAAATATTTCACGAAGAACAAAAGCTAAAAGAATTCGCAGCCAGAAAACCAGCACTGCAAAGCATTTTGAGCAAAATACTACAAGAAGAGGAATTGAAAAATAGCACCCAAAGCTAACAGTGGGAGGTATCTCAGTAAAGGGGGAGAAAAATAACCAAAGAGGAAAAACTAGCCAAACTAAAATAAATAAATAAATAAACATGACTGGAAGTACAAACCATATTTCAATTGTAACCTTAAATGTTAATGGCCTAAATTCACCAATCAAGAGACATAGATTAGTAACCTGGATTTAAAAAACAAATCCAACAATATTCTGCCTTCAGGAGACTCATATGATAGGAAAAGACATACACAGGCTGAAGGTGAAAGGTTGGGAAAAATCATACCACTCACATGGCCCTCGGAAGCAAGCAGGAGTGGCCATACTCATATAGAATAAAATCAACTTCAAACCTAAGTTAATCAAAAGGGATAAAGAAGGACACTATATACCGTTAAAAGGAACCATCCACCAACAAGACATAACAATTATCAATTTGTATGCACCAAACAATGGTGCTGCAATGTTCATAAAACAAACTCTCCTCAAGTTCAAGAGTCAAATAGACCACAACATAATAATTATGGGTGACTTCAACACACGGCTCTCTCCATAAGACAGATCCTCTAGACAAAAGCTGAATAAAAAAACTATAGAACTCAATAACACAATCAATAACCTAGACTTAACCAACATATATAGAATATATCAACCATCATCAAGTGGATACACGTTATTCTCAGCAGCACATGGATCCTACTCAAAAATAGACCATATATTATGCCATAGGGCAATTCTTAGTAAATATAAAGGTGTGGAGATAATACCATGCACCATATCTGATCATAATGGAATGAAACTGGAAATCAAGGATAAAAGAAGGAAGGAAAAATCCTGCATCACCTGGAAAATAAACAATATGTTACTGAATGATCAATGGGTTACCGAAGACATAAAGGAGGAAATAAAAAAATTCTTAGAGATAAATGACAATACAGACACAACATACTGGAATCTATGGGACACAATGAAAGCAGTTTTAAGAGGGAAATTCATTTCCTGGAGTTCATTCCTCAAAAAAAGAAAAAAAACAACAAATAAATGAACTCACACTACACCTCAAAACCCTAGAAAAGGAAGAGCAAAACAACAGCAAATGTAGTAGAAGACAAAAAATAATTAAAATCAGAGTGGAAATCAATGAAATTGAAACAAACAAAAAAAAACATTGAAAAAATTGATAAAACTAAAAGTTGATTCTTTGAAAAAATAAATAAGATCCACAGACCCTTAGACATGCTAACGAAGAGAAGAAGAGAGAGAACTCAAATTACTAACATACGGGATGAAAAAGGCAATATCACAACAGACATTACAGAAATACAGAAGATAATTAGAAAGTATTTTGAAACCCTATATTCCAATAAAATAGAAGATAGTGAAGATATCGATAAATTTCTTAAGTCATACGATCTGCACAGATTGAGTCAGGAAGACACACAAAATTTAAACAGACCAATAACAAAGGAAGAAATAGAAGAAGCCATCAAAAGACTACCAACCAAGAAAAGGCCTGGACCCGATGGGTATACAGCAGAGTTTTACAAAACCTCCAAAGAAGAATTAATACCAATACTTTTCAAGCTATTTCAAGAAATAGAAAAAGAAGGAGCTCTTCCAAATTCATTCTATGAGGCCAACATCACCCTGATCCTGAAACCAGACAAAGACACTTCAAAGAAAGAAAACTACAGACCAATATCTCTAATGAACTTAGATGCAAAAATTCTCAATAAAATCCTAGCAAATCGAATACAAAAGCATATCAAAAAAATTGTGCACCATGATCAAGTAGGATTCATCCCTGGGATGCAAGGCTGGTTCAATATATGGAAATCAATAAATGTTATTCACCACATCAATAGACTTAAAGATAAGAACCATATGATCATCTCGATAGATGCAGAAAAAGCATTCCACAAAGTACAGCATCCCTTTATGTTCAAAACACTAGAAAAACTAGGGATAACAGGAACTTACCTCAACATTGTAAAAGCTATATATGCTAAGCCTCAGACTAGCATCATCCTAAATGTAGAAAAACTGAAGGCATTCCCGCTAAAATCTGGAATAAGACAGGGATGCCCACTCTCACCACTTCTATTCAATTTAGTTCTTGAAATACTAGCCAGAGCAATTACACAGACAAAAGAAATTAAAGGCATAAAAATAGGAAAAGAAGAACTTAAATTATCACTATTTGCAGGTGATATGATAATATATCTAACAGACCCAAAAGGGTCTACAAGGAAACTGCTAGAGTTAATAAATGAATTCAGCAAAGTGGCAGGATATAAAATCAACATGCATAAATCAAAGGCATTCCTGTATATCAGCAACAAAACTTCAGAAATGGAAATGAGGAAAACCACTCCATTCACAATATCCTCATAGAAAATAAGATACTTGGGAATCAACCTAAAAAAAGATGTGAAAGATTTATACAATGAAAACTACAGAACCCTAAAGAGAGAGAAAGAAGAAGATCTTAGAAGATGGAAAAATGTACCCTGTTCATGGATAGGCAGAACTAACATCATCAAAATGGCGATATTACCCAAAGTTCTCTACAGGTTTAATGCGATGCCAATCAAAATCCCAATGGCATTTCTTGTAGAAATAGATAAAGCAATCATGAAATTCATATGGAAAAACAAAAGACCCAGAATAGCAAAAGCAATTCTAAGCAGGAAGTGTGAATCTGGAGGTATAGCGATACCAGATTTCAAACTGTACTACAGAGCAATATAAACAAAAACAGCATGGTACTGGTACCAAAACAGGCAGATGGACCAATGGTACAGAATAGAGGACACAGAGACCAATCCACAAAATTACAACTTTCTTATATTTGATAAAGGGGCTAAAAGCATGCAATGGAGGAAGGATAGCATCTTCAACAAATGGTGCTGGGAAAACTGGAAATCCATATGCAACAAAATGAAGCTGAACCCCTTTCTCTCGCCATGCACAAAAGTTAATTCAAAATGGATCAAACAGCTTGATATCTAATCAGAGACTCTGCACCTGATAGAAGAAGAGGTTGACTCCGATCTACATATTGTGGGGTCGGGCTCCAAATTCCTTAATAGGACGCCCATAGCCCAAGAGTTAATAACAAGAATCAACAAATGGGACTTACTTAAACTAAAAAGTTTTTTCTTAGCAAGAGAAACAATAAGAGAGGTAAATAGGGAGCCTACATCATGGGAACAAATTTTTACCCCTCACACTTCAGATAGAGCCCTAATATCCAGAATATACAAAGAACTCAAAAAATTAAACAATAAGATAACAAATAACCCAATCAACAAATGGGCCAAGGACCTGAACAGACACTTCTCAGAGGAGGATATACAATCAATCAACAAGTACATGAAAAAATGCTCACCATCTCTAGCAGTCAGAGAAATGCAAATCAAAACCACCCTAAGATACCATCTCACTCCAGTAAGATTGGCAGCCATTATGAAGTCAAACAACAATAAGTGCTGGCGAGGATGTGGGGAAAAGGGTACACTTGTACATTGCTGGTGGGACTGCAAATTGGTGAGGCCAATTTGGAAAGCAGTATAGAGATTCCTGGGAAAGCTGGGAATGGAACCACCATTTGACCCAGCTATCGCCCTTCTCGGACTATTCCCTGAGGATCTTAAAAGAGCGTACTATAGGGATACTGCCACATCAATGATCATAGCAGCACAATTCACAATAGCTAGACTGTGGAACCAACCTAGATGCCCTTCAATAGATGAATGGATAAAAAAATGTGGCATTTATACACAATGGAGTATTACGCAGCACTAAAAAATGACAAAATCATGGAGTTTGCAGGGAAATGGATGGCATTAGAGCAGATTATGCTAAGTGAAGCTAGCCAATCCTTAAAAAACAAATGCCAAATGTCTTCTTTGATATAAGGAGAGCAACTAAGAACAGAACAGGGAGGAAGAGCATGAGGAAAAGATTAACATTAAACAGAGGTGAGTGGGGGGAGGGAAAGGGAGAGAGAAGGGAAATCGTATGGAAATGGAAGGAGACCCTCAATGTTACACAAAATTACATATAAGAGGTTGTGAGGGGAAAGGGGGGAAAACAAGGGAGAGAATTGAACAACAGCAGATGAGGTAGAGAGGGAAGATGGGAGGGGAGGGGAGGGGGGATAGTAGGGGATAGGAAAGGTAGCAGAATACAGCAGTCACTAATATGGCATTATGTAAAAATGTGAATGTGTAACTGATGTGATTCTGCAATTTGTATTTGGGGTAAAAATGGGAGTTCATAACCCACTTGAGTCAAATGTATGAAAGATGATATGTCATGAGCTTTGTAATGTTTTGAACAACCAATAAAAAAATTACAATAATTATAAAAGGTAAATCTATTCTTATCATTTAAATACTTGTACTATTATCTATAACTTAAACTGATGATACTATGGCTTACACCAAGCTTTTACTCAATGCTATTAAATAAAGAAGACAGGGAATACAGGACCCCAGAGACACACTAGATCTTACAAAATATTTTTAATTTTTTAAAAAAATTGTAATATTGAGAGTCTTAATGTTACTGAACATGATTCAATAAATTAAATCAGATTTCAAAGGAGAGTTTAAACATTCATCATGATAATGACAGAAAAACATGGCACAAGAAGGCAAATTTCCAGCTACAGAGTTTACAACCATACAACTTCATGAGCTTGTCAGGTAAGTAAAAATTATGAAAAGGCTTCTATGGACCCATTTCCCAGATCCACCTTTAATGTGCCTTGCAGTGTGGACTGAAAAGTCCACCCTTGAAACTAGATTAATTTTCCTGACTGTAATGGTCAATTATATGTCAATTCTATGATGAACAGGCGGTCTGGAAGTATCTTTTAAGAAAAAGACAGCATATGAGAAACCTAAACCAGCCAATTATGCTGGTCTTTAGTGATTAAGACTGTATCTGGATAATTATCAAAAATATTATTAAAATAGATATTTCTAAGAGTATTTACATTAATGCAGATCTAATTGACTCCTTAAATGTAAAAATTAAGAGAAAGGATGATAAATGTCCTGTAGCCTGTAAGAATACAACGTATTGTATCACTAGGTATTGCCAGCTAATATTTCAGAGCTATAATATGTTGAAGTTAATGTTCAGGCTTTAAAACAGGTGTGTGTCAATTAACCATACCTAGGCAAACTGCTGGTCTCCTGATCCCTGAAGTGCCTACTTTAAATATTATTCCTTGCTCTTCAATTGCAGTCTTTGTCGCTATGTCTTAAAACTTATAATGCATGGATTTTTTTAATGTTTGACTTAAATTACATCCAAGATCCTTCATGGTCAGATAAGTACTGATAGAGGATGAGAACTATATTGCTCTAGAAGACAATGTAATGAATAATGTGAATGAGTCCTCTACTCTATGGTTTATGGAGAGGCTTAAATGCCATGCTAATAAAAATGTTATTACTATGGCCAAAGGCAATGCCTCCCAATAAAACTGGGAAAAGATTAAGAATCTTCTGATGAATGTTTGGCAGAATAATAATAATAACTTGGATCCTCCAAGTTGACTGTGTTATTAAAATGATGTTTTCTACTAATTTCTTTTCTGTTTTAATAGCAGATCGTGATGACCTTGGATCAAGAATCCAGTGAATGAAAGATAGAATTCCCCAATTTTTTTTTAATTAAGAAAGGGGGAATATGTGGGGGGCTGACTAGCATGTGACTGTGTCTTATTCCCCTGCTGCCCAGTGTGGCATTAGGGGTCACGCTGTGATCTGGATAGCCCAGTCTTCTAGGGTGTGAGCAACTGTGTCCTCTTGCATGGGCGTGCCTTCCTACATCCCCATGGGTGGAGCTATGCTCACCTGTTTCTTTGTAATGTTACTTCTTGCCCTGTTGGGGATAGAATGTTCCATGGAAACACCCTTTGTGTGTCCCCTTCTCTTACTCTGCCCTTGGGTGTGGCCTACCTATATGTCAGTCAATCTGCTGACAGCAGAAATTAGGACGCTAGACTCAGCCCTCTGAAACCTGACCCCTTGCCTCTTTTGAATAGCTTCTCCTCAATAAAAGGGGTCAGCTCCTGTGCTCGCTCTCTCTCTCTCTCTCTCTCTCTGCGGACCCTTAAGGTCAGAGGAGCCATTACAGTGACCCCAAAGGAAAAAGATATTTCTGTCTTTTGTGTGGTTATTTCACACAGCCCAGTTATCCCAGTTCCCCTGGAGTGACCCCTGAGTGTTTTAGTCCTGTGCAACCTGACAAACATGAGGAGCCACTCTGAATGATTTGCATCTTCCATCCTGGAGTGAAGAGGCTTTGACCCTCACTACATCTGTAGTGACCTGGACATTGCCCCAGTCTGGAAGTTGATGGCATGTCTTCAGATGAAGGGGGCACTCCCCAGTTACACTCACCTGACCCTTATAACCCTGCCCCTTCTGACCTTTGTTGTATGGAACTTTCTAAGAATAAGGGTCCCCCCAATAAAAGCCTACTTCTGAACATGCTCACTCTCTCTCACCAGCCTTTGGTGACTTTCTCTTGCTCTCCATTTAGGGAGCCTGAGACAGAGAGCTGAGAAGCCTTCCTGAAGCTTGGTTAAAAGTAAAGTGTATGTCTGTGTTTTATTTGGTGTCCCTGGAAATTTACAGAGTGACCTTAAGTTCAGCTGCCCACGCAGGTCAGGGACAGCAGTTTAACATTATAGACTGAACTTGTATTTTTCAAATTATTGGTGAGTTTTAGCAATTATGTTTATTGACTACTGGGATTTTCTCTTTGGTTAATAGTCTTCTTATCCTTTGCCCAACTTTCTGTTGATTCATTCATTCATTCTTTGACAATGTGATATCATCAGACACTTAGCCTAATGTCTTCCTTGTGGTTTTCAACAATTTTCCTGAGCTACACACTTCTTTTGCCTTTTTCCTAGTACAAAGAAATCTCAAATTTTATGCAGATTCTCTTTTTGTCCTCTGGATTTTCTGACTTGCTCAGACTTCTTCCCATACAAATCATCTTTCTTTCTTAAAGGATTTTTAAAATATATTTTTAGTTGTAGATGGACAAAATAACTTTATTTTGTTTATTTATTTCTATATGGTGCTAAGGATTGAACCCAGTGCCTCACACTTGTTAGGCAAGTGCTCTACCACTAAGCCACAACCCCAGCCCACAAATCATTTTAACACACCTATTGAAGCATGTTCACATACCACCAAATTTGTTCATTGTAAGAAAAATAGAATTATTTTAGTACATACATTAATAAATTGTGCATCTCTCTCCAGAATCTAGGAAGTTCCTATCAGTCACAACATTCCTGCTTACAGTTCATTTCTACTCCTGCCCCATGTGCTACCCACCCTCTAATCTACTTCCTGTGTTTACAAATTGATATTTTCTAGACATGGAACAAAATTGAATTTCATATTATGGAGATTTTGTGTCTGGTTTCTTTTACTTAGTCTAATTTTTGGAAGTTTGTCAGTTTTGTACCTAGTATAATCATTTTGTTCTTTTTTATTGAACTGTATTTTGATTGTTGAATGATATCATTGACCATCCATTTACTAGTTGTCAGGTATTTGGATTTTTTTCTAGTTGGGGGCATTATATCCAATGCTGCTCTCACTGGCCCACCTATCTTTATGAGAACATGTTTTGAGTTCTCTTGGATGGATTCAAAGGAGTGGATTTACTGGATCATGTGGCAAACAGGTGTTTAACTTTTTATGAAATTGCCATTTGTTTTACCACGGTAGTTGTAACATAATCCATCCCAATTAGCAAGGCAACAAAAAAGACTTTAGACATTTTACTTTCCACCACATTTACTGTTATTATGAAAATGATAGGTATAATAATATGTTTTAAATGTTTTCTACTTTCCATATTTATTTCAATTTTTATTTACCAGATATTCATTTTGTTAAAGAGTTTGGAGTATACTCTACTGATGTGAAATACTCCTTTTATTTTTAACTAAATCTCTACTGTTATAGCTACAGAGCTACACGAATATTTAATCAACACTGTGTCTGTTAAAGTAGATGTATAATATGTCCTAGCATTTTATAAAGCCCCTCCTTTATAATTATCTTTTTCAAATATCTCTTTGGAAAACTTATTTTTTCTTATAAAATTACATATGAGTATCTTCAGTTCTAAAAACAAATAATCTTTTTTGAATTTTTTGTTTGTTTCATTAGTAGATGGTACTTAGTACTCAATATGTCTAAAAAAAGAAAAAGGAAAACATTCAAATCCATTCAAGAATGGGTACAGGGGCACACACCTATAATCCCCCTTTTACATGGGAGACTGAGACAGACAGATCACAAGTTCAAGGCCAGCCTCAGCAAAATAGTCAGTTCATGTTGAAAAATAAAAAGTTATAAAAAGGGCTGAGCATGAAACTCACTGGGTAAAAGCCCCTGGGTTCAATCCCCAGGGCCAAAAATAAAGCTTAAATAAACAACAACCAAACAGGAATCAACAGGCCTTCCTGAGGAAATTAACTAAAAACACTAGCAAAATAATGGTATCAGAAACTGTCAATTCCCCACCCTAAAATAATTCTTTCCTACCCAACCCCACAGTCTTTTCTTTGGACGTGTGCATCTGGCCCACTCCACAAACACTGAACTATGGGTTGTTTGGCTGCCCCTGTGATCACATGGTCTGTCTTCCCATGTGTGAGGAAGGAGTCTGGGATGCCTGGGAGAAGTGCAACTGCTCCATCCAAGAGCACACAGGAGGAGACAGTTTCTGTTTCACGTCTTTAGGAGCTATTGCGAGAGAACATGAAGCCTAAATCTGCTGCAGGTGTCCTCCTGTCATCTCAGGAAGGCTGACATGCTGTGACACAGAGATGAAGTTACAGGATGATGCAGATGCCACTGACCAACTGAACTGCGCAGCCCTGCATCCAGCTGCTTTGCCTGATCATGAGTTAAAGAAAAATACAACCAATTACATTGGATTTCCTGCTATTCTCAGTACAAAGAACTGTCACTGAAATACGTATGTAATAGATTTTAATTCTACCTTATAATTTACATTTCACATCTCCAATAGAATGAGACAAATTATATCTTCATCTGAGGAAACAAAATAAGAGTAAAGTTACAGTTCTGGCATCAACTAGAACAGGTATCACTATCAACTTAGCAACATCTTATAGGAAAATCTGCTTTGCATAAATACTATGCAATAGAACTTACAATAAAATATACATCATATAAATTTTAAATTTGCTTGAAAATCAAAGGTATTTCTGACAGTGGAAAACTTGTGTCCAAATGATTATTACTTTGAAATAAACTTCTGAATTGATTATTTGCATTATGACTTGACTTACATTTGAACTGGCTCTTCAGAGGCAACACAAGAGTAGAAACCCCCAAATCCGTCAATTAAAAGACTTTCTCAGAAACCCATTTGCCTCTTTTATAATAGAATATAAGTGAAATCTATGAATACATCCATACACTGGTATTCGATTACAGTAATACTGTGTTTTAGGTATAAGTAAAATTTGAAAAAAAAATGTTTGATTTACTTTTCCTATTTGTAAATTTACTTATTTCCCATTGTTACATTTGTTTAAATTGTTTAGTCTATGCTGAATTTTTAGGCGTTGCCTTTTTAATTTTTTGATTTTACATTGATAAGTTAAAATCATAGTTATGGTCTATAGCCTGATGTTTGATTGATGTATACATTGGTGAATACCTAAATCAACCAAACTAAACTTATGTATTACCCTACATGCATAAAACATACAAATGAAAATACAGTTGTATTGTGAAGTAACGATCCCTTTCTTTTTTCTATTGTTTATTCCTTAAAACTGCATAAACCAGCTGGGAATGGTGGTATATACCTATATTTCCAGTGACTTGGGAGGCTGAGCCAGGAGGACTACAATTTCCTTTAAGGCCAGCCTCAACAACCTGGTCTCATAACAAACAAACAAAAAAATACAATGGCTTGGTATGTAGCTCAGTGCTAGAGTAACCCTGGATTCAAACCCCAGTACCATAATAAAACAAACAAGAAATTCTGTGAAGCAGAGGATTTTCACCCCCATGTTTATTTGAAAAGAAATGGAATAAAGTAAAGTGGCACAAAGTGATTTCAGACTCATGGGAGTCATGAAGGTTTGAAGAAAAATGGGTCAGGGGAAAATGAAGACAAGTTCAGCATGGTATCTGTACTGGGGCTTTCAGGTCAGGGCTAAGGGCTCAGGAGGCCAGCAGGGAGGACATGTTCTTTGGGGTCACTGAACCAGGAACGACCAAGTCCTGAGAAAGCCCTGTCTCTGTGGAAGAAGGAGAGCCAAGTAGGAGCCTTTCATGACTTGGGGAGGCAGGACATGGGTCCTTCCTTCAGTGTTGTCACCTTCTCTTCAGCTCAGGAGTCCTGCAGAAGGCAGAGGACAGTGTTGTTTCAGTCCTAATGTTGCAAATGGCTCCCTTTCCCCCTCAGGGTCTATCACGACAGCATTGAACAAAACAAATTATCAATTCTCCATGCCGAAGCTCTTTCAGAGCCCAGGCCTTTCATTAAGTGGAAAGAAGGTTTAGTGCACACTGCCTGATCAGAAAATCGAATCCAAAATCTTTCTCAGTATTTCTGTCTCGGGTCCTACCTTCTGCTGTAGGGAAAGCAAATCCATCTCTGAGAGAGGATTAAAGGACCTCACCTGTTGGCTGAAGTCCAGAGCGTCCTAGGAAAGAGAAGAGGAGATGGATACTTAAAGACCTGGAGGCAAATCTGACCCCAAACACCATATCCCCAGCCTCAGATCTGCCACCTTTGATTCCTTCAACACCACAGCCCACATCAGCCAAGGCAGAGAGGGGAGCACAAGCTGACAATATGTGACCAGGAAGCTTCTGTCACACAAATCCAATGGTTACTGGCTCTTCCTTCATTTGCTCAAGGTACTTGACCCATACCTCTACTCTGGTTAGCCTTCCATACCCATATAGGCCACAACCCTCTAGGTTTTGACATAGTAACCACAGACATTGACTTCTGAATTTCCAGGCTATCTGAGATCACATGAAAAAAAGGTTCAGACAGGACCACTGACATAAGAACTGACCTCAGCAAGGTCCTATTTCTTTTCCCAGAAAAGCTATGGAGACTCAGCTCCAGCAGGCTCCTTACCCTTCTGATTCTTGTAGTAGATGAACATCCCCAGCACAAGAAATAGCGAACCCAGCACAAAGCCACCCACTCCACTCAGCATCTTGCTCTGTGCAGATCCAGACTGAGCCCCTGAGAGAAGAAGCCAGATTTAGCAATTCCCCACCCCCAATACAACTTTCCTCATTGAGACACTGAGATTCAGAGCTCTAAGACTGGGGAAGAAGCCTGAACTACAGGAACTATAACTAGTCATTCCCAGAAAATTAAATTCTTCATGCATTTAATTCATTAAAATATCCCAGCACTGAATAACACCTGATGTAGGAACTGTGTTAGTGGCCTATCGAGGGTGATGAAGCTAATGAATGATTGGACTCCTGGATGTCAGAAAGGGCTTCAGGTTCCTTTTCTTCACAGATTATGTAATGAATGACCCAGAGATTCAGCCTAGATACACAGGTCCAGACCAGAGAGGCAGGATCTGGAGACAGGGCAATCGGGCTGACCATGCCCTGAGACAGCACGGAAAGGTAAAAACCAGGTAGAGCTTCTCTTTTGTCATTGTTCCCTAGGGGGTACAGGTGTTAGAAACTATAACAGGTGTTAGAAACTATCACAAAGCTATACCCATGACTCAGTACATGAAAACACAGGGCAGGGAGAGGAGAAACCTGACACTCAGGATAAACTAATTCCTTCCTGGTGGGTGAGGA